>NW_010973123.1:5893793-5999019 GCF_000737465.1 Haliaeetus leucocephalus | reverse complement strand
AAACCCCCCCCCGCCCCCCCCCCCCCCCCCCCAAAAGCATGCAATTTTACTGGTACAGCAGATTCAGCACTCCAACAGGTAGAAATGTAAGAACAGCATCTACACACACGGGATACAGAACAGCCCTTCAGAAGAGAATGTTGGGAGTTACTGTGCTCTGTTCACTTGAACCTCAATGCCAGCAATGTCAAGCTTTTGTGAAAAATATTAAGACTGCTAGAATGTATGAGGGAGACTTATTTTTCTGCAGGAAAGGAGGGGTCATCCCCGCCCCCACCCCCCGCTTGTTATGCTGCCAGGTGCTGCCTGGAGTATTGCAGCTAGTTCTGGCTCCAGTCTTGGAGCAGGTTGCACACCAGGCAAAAGTAGCCTGGAGGAAAGCAAAGAGTGATCAGAGGTAGATGAAATGTGATCTTGGAGGGCTTGAAAGAACTATGTTTGCATAAGCTTACAAAGGTGAGATTAAAGGGGGAGGTTTGGAGATGACATCAGCTCTCAGATGCAAGAGAGATCTGTGGAGCACTGGGTAATGATCTGCTCCACTCCCCTTGTCTAGGGATGAGAAGTAATGTGCTGGAGTTACTGCAAGAAAGACTTGGCCAGGCACTGGGGGAACATCCTAGTGAGAAGCTAGTTAAAAAAAAAAAAAAAAAAAAAAAAGGCTTTTGGCTCTTGGATCATGCTATGGACATGGGGCCAGAAATCGTAGAATCATCACACAACAGCCTGGGTTGGAAGGGACCTTGAAAGACCATCTGCTCCAGCTGTTTGTGGGAAAGGAGACCTAGATGACATTAGCCCCCTGTCCAGTTGTGTCTTGAAAACCACCAGTGATGGTGTCTCTATAATGTCCCTGGGAAGGTGGTTCCAGTCAACGATCGTTCTGACTGTAAAAAAAAATGTCATTCTTAGATTGTGATGAAAATCGTAACAGAGGTCTATAATGTTATGGATCTATCACTTATCTAACTCTGCCTCTGAAATAGCAAAAACCTGAAAGTCTTCATGTATAAAAAGAAAATAGTATTTTCTGGTTTGTTGGGGGGGGATCAGATTTTTTTATAAAATATGTATTGTGTAGTAGGGACTTACAATTGTGTGCCTTTGCTGCTGTCTTACAGAACAAAGTTCCTACCAGCTAGTATATGACATTGGGACGGAAAGAATCCATAGGTTACTGCATTAGGCTTCAGGTCCAACTTTGGTAGAGCCTGAATGTTTCCATCTACTTTAGCAGTACTTTAGATGTTCACCAGGTATATTTGAGAATACCAATACCTACTACCAGATGATGTAAATAAATACTGCTTACTTCTACCTTTCAGATCTGCATATTAATAAATACTGTATTCCCCTGGATTAAAATTATATGTCGTTACTCTGACATAGCAATTACAGCATGTATGATATATGTGAGTCTTCATTTATTATTGTCAAACTTTAGGCTTTGTAAAAATTAATGTTTTAGAAAGCTGCTTACATAAACCATTCTTCTAATGAAGCTGGCCCAATGAGAAGCTAGCGGTGGAAAGCAATTAAATGACACTGCTAGGCAGAGATGACAAAGATGGATCAAACTGTTCTGGTAAGAATACTGATTAATCGTGCTGTTTAGCTATAAACTTATTAAAGTTTAGATGTTGCTCTTGTAATCTTCATGGGACAGGTGCCTTAACTTTCAAGAATTGGTAAGTGTTACAGCATGCTGGCTGTGAGTCATAATCCTCAGACTAAGGTGAGCCTAAATTAGTAATTTACTAAATTATGAATATGGGAAATATTTTGCCATGATTATGAATAATTAATGCAAAGCTCTATTGGCAATGTCCACTCGGTAATTCATCCTTACTGCTTCATGACAGAATGTTTCAGGCTGCCTCTGCAAGGGAATTTGAAGAGTAGAGTCAGAATGACAAACCCTGTTAACTGTAAGGAGGTCCTGTGGATTGATGGCTTTGCAAACAAACTGCTGGTTAATGGGATAGGGGGTGCATCTGTGGAAGCTGGAGGCCTTTTTTATATAGGAAGAGATGCATGTCATGCTGAGGGCTCTGAAGGCTGCAACTTGAGCAGTTAGCACTTCAAGGGAAGATGAAAAAGTTAGTGTGTCTGTGCTTTGAATGTTAAGGTGCCTGAAGTTCGATTCTAACCAGTATCAAATGTAACTGGCTGTGCGTCTACATCTTCTCAGTTTTGCCTCACCTGCTACATCGTCAATGTCTAATATTCAGATTTACAACTTCCATTAACCACTTGCAAAGAATTAGACTGTTTTTCTGTTGTTAAATGAGCAAAACCTCAGGTACTTGCTGTATCCTTTACAGCTGTTTTGGCAGGGTGAGCCACTGAAGGCAAAAGAGGAGAAGGGCATGTTGGAGATGGAAATGGGGCATCTGTGTAAGAAGGAATTGGGACATCTCTGCATAATTTCAAGAAGTGTGTCTTGGGGGGTGGTCTGCTCTGGGCAGTGGAGCCAGTCAGGCTGGGAATAGAGTGAAAGCAGTCTGAAACGCCCTGGTGTGGCTCGGCACTGGGATTAGCGAGGCCACGTCCGCTGCTGCAGCATGACTGTGCTGTGCCTGAACCAGAGCCAGGGACTGCGCAGAGCTGCTCCGAGCCGCGCAGCACGATGCTCCCTGCAAACTGCTGTCGTGGAGAGCTTCACTGTTTGCCTTTGTTTTTATTGCTGGGGTTTTGTGATGTCCACATGGTATGAGCCAGACTAGCACTTTAGTAAAAAGCACTGAGTTTTGGAGCATGGTGTCAGGCCCTGATCAAGCAGAGGCCAGGACCAAGTTCTGCCGGCCCTCCCTGTGCTCTTCCCTCGCTTTCCAGGCGCTTTGCACCCAGGCCCTGCCTCGGCTACGTTGCGCACAGGTCAGTGCTGTGGTGCTGACTACTTTCCTCTCTTTTTTGCTTTTTAGTCTCCCATTTGTCACAAACTGCTTCTTATGCTTGTGCACGGGTAGGTCACGGAGGCTTTCTTGGTGCGTTTGTGCCAGCAGAGCTCCCTCGCAGAGGTGCGCAGGGGAGGGTATTCTGCCAGTGCCGTTCTGCACCATGAGCGGGGCTGTGATGCGCTCTCACTGCTCATGTGATTAAGAGTGCTAACCTGACCCCCATAAAAGCACAGAAGTGAAGTAGCTCCCATTTTAAGAATCCACTCAAAGAAGTAAGGGAGGAAATATTAATGACTGTTGCTGCCATTTTCCCTGACCTCAAGAATGGTACAGGCAGGATTGTTCAAGAGGGTTCCCAAACATCCCCAACTACAGTGTAAAAGCAATTAAATTACATATAAATCAGTTTTAAAATCAAGATGCTTATTTGATTCTTAGGAATAATTCTTAAATTGAGTTGTACCAGGGGCTGACTTTGTTTTCTTAGAGTAATAACTGAAGAAAAGTAAGTAATTTTGAATTGTGATTGCTTTTTTCCTCTATGTCTGACGCTCATAGAAGAAATAGTTAATGCTTTGCTTGGATGATTCCCAACCTCCTTGTGAGCAGTGCTTGGGAAAAATATTTCTAAAAGTTCATAACTCATGAAGGCTGACTTTACAGATACGAATTGAATCATGGTCTGTGTCTTCTTTTTAAGACTTATCCTTTTTTCTTTGGCAAGACCTTGCTTGCTTATTTTACTTTCTTAATCCCTTTCAGCTTCTAATATTTGTGTTTTGCTTGTTCTAACATATTGGAGTCCTTTTGCAACAGTGGCATCGAAGGGGGTTTTTTTTAAGCCTTCTGTTCTATTTTTCAGAAATGTTTACCTTTCTCTCCCCCTCTTTTATGTATTGAACTAGACAAACTATGAATTCCTTTCTGACTAGAAAGATCCAAAACTTAAAAGGCACCAGATGGTGGCACTGGTCTTTCACATCTGACAAGACTGGATCATGCTGTGAAACATAAGAAGTTTTATGTAAGTTGTACTGCATGCCATCCTAATTTTTTCTCTTTGAAGCTACATAGTTGGAATGAGGAAGGTGACATATTTTTACGCTTATCTTCAGAGAATGTCTAGAGAAGGTGAGATGTGTATCAAAGGGAGTAGAAAGGATAAGCCTTGGCGATACCTGAGCATCACTAATACTGTTATTTTCTGTATTTGTATCATGTCATTACATTTCAGTTCAAATGTAGAGTAGTTTGGATGTCAGCTGAGCTGTGCCAGCTTATACTAGATGAGGCTGTAGTTGTGATTCTTAAAATCAGATGTGTACCTTATATTCTCAGTCTTCACTGAATCTTATTGCATGTGTAGTTTTTAATAGCTACTTTTTTGCTGAATGTAGCAGATACTAGCTCTATAGTGACATTATAGTTACTTGCTTTATATTCCTGTAATCTTCACTTTGCTATTTTCAGAGTATGCTTAACAGTATTCTATTTCTCTGCTTTAAGGAGGAATGGCCAGAGAAATCTGTATTTGAAAGAGAGAATGAAGTCTTGAATTCCATGTGCAGTACTTTGTTAAAGACAGAAAAACACACTTCTTGCCTCTGGAGATTAATCCTTGCAGTCTGTGCTGTGATTCTTTTCTGTTTGGGCACAAACTGTGCCAGGGAAGAGAGAGCACCTTCAGATGTGAAAGTAATGGGTACAAAATGAGAACGTAGGTAAAGGCTGATTATGAACAACTAATACAGAAATGGCTAAATTCTTTAGTAGCATTGCACTGTGTGAAAATGAGTTGATCTATCAGTATCACCTGTTACAGTCCTGGGGCTCACACAGCAGCTGTAACATAAGCTGTAACCCATGGTATGTGAAAACAGGACAACAGAAAATTTGCTGACCATGCATGCTCCCTCATGATCTGCAGAGCAAACCTTTGTGCTGGGAAATGTCCCAGCACTACCAAAGAGGCAGGACATGGGACCTGCAGCTTTGGGTTTCATCCACAGAGGGAAATGGGCTCTGAACCCCTAAGGTGTGTTTCTCGATGGTGCTGTCAACATGCCTAGTCTTCAGGCAATTAAAATCCTGATGACTTGAGCCAAAGCGAGGTGAGTTAGAGAGGTTCAGACATCATGCCCTGTTTGAGTTCAGGAGAAGTTAACTGCCTTCCAAAGATTACCTGTGAGCATTGCTTCAGGTTTGGGGGGGTGGGGTGGGGTGGTTTGTTTGTTTGTTTGTTTTTTTCCTTACATTATGTCTTGAATAAAGCAATGGCGAATGTTTTAAGTCACCATAGCGTATACACTGTAATATATTCCTTGTTTACTGAAAGAAAAAAAAAAAGTTGAAATGCAGTTGACTTCACATAGCATGCAGTCTTTCTTCACATATCTTTGGGAAATTTAGGCTTCTTACCTATGCAAGGTTTAGTCCACATCTGATGTATCACAGTTCTAGTGTGTAGTTCAGTTTTATAATAAAACTTTGGCCCTCACTCTGAAATCAGTTAGAGATTTCTCACTGAATTACTGGGCTGAGATTTTGCCTTTTTTGTGTGTTAAGTCAAGCTGCTTTTCTAGTCCAGAAAAGCTCCCATTTGTCCCATAAGACACAATTGTTATTTATGTATTGATGTTTAGAAGAGAAACCAGCAAAAACTAAACTGATGAAATGACCAATGAATATGTTATTCTTCTGTTGGAAAGTTCGCTGTTGAGTGCATGCTAGGAAAGGTTGGTGACTTTTTTTTACTTAAATACGTTTCGAAGTTTCAGTCTGAAGAGTATACTGTGAATCAAAATGGAGCCTGAAAGTTGCAATGTGAAATTACAGGATGTCTGTGTAAAAAGTGTGTACTTCTCAACTGACAGAATTTAATAGCAGCTATTATACATTTTCTGCTTTCTTAGCAGCACCTGGCATTCTGTCGAGTCAGGCCTTTATCAGACACTTGAAAAATAGTTTTTCCACTTTTACCATATTCTCACAAGTTACTCTTCTTTTGTCCCTTAACATGACCTCAGCTGTGAGCAGTTAAGAGAAAGACTAGTCATTTTTTATTGTGTTTGCAGCATTATATGGCCTGTTCGCAAGCTGGGGTCTTGACAGATGGCACTGGTTTGCAATATAAAAATGGTATTAATACTGAATTGAACTGTTTGGCCTGAAGTAAGATTTAATGGCTTATAACTCTCTAGGTTATTTTTTTTTTCTTGCAGGGAAATGCAGCCATCCTAAGCTGATCATGCAGTAGAAGCTGCCCTTCTGATTTTAGTTAGAGTACTTTTATAATCAGAAACTTGTAAAAGAGAGATCTACGGTTACTGTTTTCCATCTTAGTTGAGGTCATTAAACTGTTTTGTCAATGCACAGGTGTTGCATCTTCTTATTGCTCTTGCATTGGGTGGGATATGTAGGGATCAAAGTGAGTATAAATGAAACCAAGGAACTTATGTTGTGGCTTACTACTGTTGCAATAAAATTACTTCTAGAGTTACTGTTGTCATCCGTCTCTGTTGATTCAGACTGTTAGCAGTTACTTTTGAGACACCCTGGTGGTCAGGTGTGGTGCAGGGAAAAGCAAACATAACATTGTTCTTTCCAAAGGGGAAAAAGAAGAGAGTGCCTGGGAAGGTGTGGACTCACCACTGTCAAATCTTCAAGGCTAGATAAAAACCTGTCAGTAAGGTCATCCCTTCTAACTCAATTTTGGTGATAGGAAACAGAGAGGCTATATACTGCCTTCTAGGGAAATCACTGCTACAGTAGAAAGCAAAGATTTAGGAGATTCTTTCTCATTTGTTTATAGGCAAGTTCTGTAGTTATTTAAATAATATGGAGTAAGATGATTGCGAAAGGGGAATTGAAACAGCCCACAACTTAGTGTCTATCTTGAAAAGAAAATGTTTATGAACCTGCTTTGCTTTAAGCAAATCCCCGAAGCAAATGAGTGTTTTGAAGTGGTCTTTGCTTAAAAACAGATCACAAAATAATTCTGTCAGAGTATTCTGTTGTTACTTCTGTTGTTTTGGATTTTTTTCTTTTTTGCAAGAACAAAGCAACTTGCAGGATAAAAGGATTCCTCAAACAAGGTATTTTTCTACTTTTTATTCCTGCAAGTAAGACATTAGTTACATTCCCTGTAAGGTGCTTGTGGTTCTATTTGCTCTCTTAGCTACCCTTAATATTACCAGTATGTTGTCCCTTATTCAAAATTTCGTCCAAGGAAAGGCATGTAATAGTTGAAGTTATGTATCCTATTTTAGAAATGCTTGCATATATGATGGCTCACTGATGTGAGTTCTAGGCATGACCAGTTTTGCATCAGGTTGTAAGTAAGTAGGTAAGAAAGACAGCGTTTTTTACACAATTACTGATTTTTGGCTGCCAGTTTTAGTGAGTTACTCAACTGAGAGGGGAGTAGTAAAAATAGCAGGTTTAATGCATACAGGTAAACAACCTCAGCTCTTGCATATGCCCTGGTGAATGCTTGTTTTTCCCATACAGGTGTGCTTCATTACTTTAGGTATATTTTAAAAATGGTAAGCAAGTCAGTGTATCATTGTGACTCAGACTGACAGAAAATGCTGGAAGGCTGGTAAGGAGGGAAGGGAGAGTATTTCTACCTCTTCTAATAGTGACAAATATAATTGCTAATATTACCACTGTGGAGACTGTGACCTGAAACTTGTTGGGAGATGATGTCAGGGAAATGGGCCATGCTTTGACCTCATCCAGAGGAGTCTGAGTATAATCAGTTGTTGTCTAAGCTTTTTAGCAGAGGCAGCATGGCATTTCTGTTTTCTCTGATGCTTGTGCTTTAACTGCTTTTTTGATTCAAACGTAAAACTCTACCTCAGCTATTTCATGAATTGCTGCCTAAAAATATTGCAGTTGGGGCCTGTTGTCAATACCAGGAGGTGATCACGGTGAGGAGTTACCCCAGCAGCTTTGCATGTGCCCCAAGGGACAAAGGCTCCAGTCTATGGGGGGCATTTCTCTGCAGGGCCAGTGGGATACGTTCAGTGAGTTTCAGCCTTGTTTATGGTTCCAACTGGGAGCATTTTGATCAGCATATACTTAATTTGGAGGAAAAAGCTATTGCTCTGTCATGTAAGAAGGAAGTGGATATAGGATGATGCATTTTGGCTTCCAGCTGGGAAGCTTGAGTTTGTTTTAAGTTGAACCTATCTACCTGGTTTACCTCCCCCCATGTAAAACACTTGGCAAATGGGTTGTGCTGTCTGCCAGACATGACCTATTTGTTTTACGAACACTTGATGCAATTTTAAGATTCTAAGAAAATGTCTCCAAAAAGATACCATATGAAAATCGATAGTTCTTTTCTATGTCTTGTTTATGAGCTAGAAGCAGAAAGAGAGTTCAGTGGAACAGGGCTAAGATCAATAGCTCTGTGAATTTTAATTGGACCTTCTTTTACTACTGGCTGAGTGCTGTCTGCTTTTAACCGTGTAAGAGTAAAATACAAGACCCTTTGGCAACTAGTGACTTCTCCATCCTACAGTCCCATCGGAGCCACTTGTGGACTATCTTAAACAGAAAGTAGAAAGAAGGGAATTGAAGAGTAACTTGATTCTTCCTACTGTCATATAATTTCATTTAAAATAACTTTTCCACCATTTCAGTTTCCTGTTTAATCTTGGTTAATGTATTCCTCTTTCTACTGTCATTTTATCTTTGCACATCATCCTTGTTTTCCAGTCTAAGTGAGTTTTCCTGTATTTTTTTTCCCTCGCTTTAAGGTGACACCAAGTATACATGTGTACTTTACAATATAATTCTCGTGTACGCAGTGAGCTAGTAAAATCACCTTCTCCATGGACTCTTTATGGAATGTGGAGATGATCATAAAAAATTATGTCCATATTTCCTCATAAAGAAACAGTCTTCTATTTTCTCATTTTCATTTATCCTTTCTTACTCTGTGATTGCAAACGTCAGTGGCCAAAATAAGTTTGTTTATGCTTCCTTTTTCAGTCACCCGTATCAAAAAGCTCTTCTGAAATGCTCTTAGCAACATTCCCACGTCCTTTTGGTTTCACCCCCTATAAATCCACAGTGGCAGAAAGTCTCTTTTTCCTCCAGAAGTCTCACTGGGATCATTGCTACTGTGGTTTCTCCTTCACAATCTCTGTGTCTCAAGTCCAATATAATTTAATTTGTGTATTGCCCTACGCTGTTCCCAGATCCTCTTGGTGCAGCAATTCTGCCTGCTGGCAGTATGTGGGTGTTAATGAGAGGGAGACCCTTGGACAGCATATAAAACTTCTCTAGGACCACTTACTCTGTTGTGCCAAAGGTCCCAACCTCCATGTTTACTGTGCTTAAATTTTTTTATCATCCATGAACAGGTGGTAAGGGGTATGTTTATTTTTTCCTCTGCCTGCACACCTGCAACCAGATCTAATCTGAGATGACCATTTCCCAAATGTTTACTGCAGGAGAAGCAATGTGGAGTTATCTGCTCTGTCTGTATCCTGCAGATTTCCACCAAAGAGGAAGTTTTACCCACTGGCAGGTTTTTGGTTTTTTGGGGGGGTGGGGTGGGGGGTTTTTGGTTTTTGGGGTTTTTTTGTTTTTTTTTGTTTTTTTTTTTTTTTGGAACAAGGCTGGTGCCAGGTTGTGTTTTTACAGTGTCTGCTAAACAACAGAGAGGTCGCTACTTCTTCAAGGATGTCTGGCTATGAAGTGGTGATGGGATTTATCAGAGTGTGATTTTTTTTCATTTTGTTTTATGGGGTAGGTTGGCAGGTGGTGCTGTTCCTGCTGTTTGACTTTTAAGAAGAAATGCTAAATGCTGTGGTGTTTTCTAATTTTTGATATTCCATAGTAGTGTAACTTTACTGACTTGACTGGTATTTTTCCCCAATGTATGAGGGAGTCCTTTGAGAAGGAGAGGATCTGTTTTGTACCTAATGAGGACAGATTGCAGTCAAAGGCTATGTCTTAGGACTACATGAAATTTCTCTCTTATTTTCATTGAAAACACAACTGTTGACATTTTATGCTGTTCTTGTAAAAGGCACAATACAGAAATTACAGCCTGGGGTGGGGGAAGAGAGGCTGTCATGGCTCTCGTTTTCTGTCCTGCTCCAGAGGATGCTGTAGAACTGGTAGAGGCTTGATGGTAAAACAGATGGATTTGGGGACTTCAAAAATGTAGTGCAGCCCATTGACAGCTTTGCAAGTCATGATCGGAACTGTCTGTGATGCCATTGAGACCTTTTATGGCTCAAGTAGTCTTTTTTTCCAGCCATCACACTTCCCTTTCTTTGACGGAAACTGGGGCATATCAGCACCTTTAGACTGGTTAAGCAGCTTTGCCAAGTGAGTTGGAGCATGAGTAAAGCTCTGGTTCAGGATGCTTAAATTCACCTACTTGAACTTGTTTATGGGAGTGTACATAGAAAATTGCAGCCCAATTAGAGATACTCCAGTATTTCTGGATTTGTAATTAAACTGTCTTGAGCAAACTGAACTGTCCTTAGGCTGTGGCAACTGCAGGAAACTATGACTTGGGTTTTTGGGTTTTTTTTGTTATTTTGGGGGTTTTTTTTCCTCTGAGGTTTTCACTAGTGAAGTACTGGCTCAGGTGCATCACCCAACTGATGTCCCTAAAGGACTCCTGGACTAGAGCTGGCTTGGGGCTGGTACTGTGTGCAGGGCCAGAGGGGTTCGGGTCTGTATTCATGTAGCCTGTACCCAGCTGTAAAGATAAGCTTTGAGTGTTGTCCATAAAGTGCAGTCCTGATTTCAGGGCTTATGTACAGTTTTTTTCATGGAAAAATGAGAGTTCTACAATTACAGTGGTTTACCTGAAATAGTTGGATGGGGGAGCACAGTAGCACGCAACAGCAAAGCTATTTTGGAAGGGACATATTTTGTTGGCTTGGTAGAGCTTTTGCTCAGCAATTGCTGAGTTCTAGAACATGTGTTCAGTCCTCCTTTTCATTCTTAATTTAATTTTAATTTTACCAAGAAACTTAAAGTATATATTCTAAAAACTTTGTGCACTGGAAGCTCCTCAAAATACACAAGTAGAAAAGTGATTCATTTTTTTATATTTATTTGTTTTCATTGGATCTCTTTGCAACTCATATCTAATCTTCCATCCACTATCACTCCAACACTACTTTTGGCATTACTTCTTTTCAATTCAAGGCATCTTATTGACTCCACATTTCAGATTATTTTTCACTTGAATGTATTTATCAAGTTTCAGGCCAGAGGCTCTCATAGAGTTATAAGCCTCTTAAAGGTGAGAAAGTGCTGATGTAGCCTTAAATTGTAGTATGGCAAATGTTACACTATAATTACCTTTATCTATCATCAAACTCCCTTTCAGAGGCCTGGCTATGTGCCGTGGGCCTCCTGATGGAATGCTCCATTACATTGAGATTTTTCAAGGGATAAAAGCTCCAAAGCAAAACATGATAAAGTACTTTCATAAGACTAGTCTCGGTGGCAGTGACAGGGTGGTGAGAAGAAAAGAGATGGTGGCGAGTTGCAGGAGGAAATATTCTGTGGCATTAGTGGTAGATCTGTATTAGAGTAAAAATTTTTTTTTCCTACCACTGTCTCAGCCACATTACTACTTGTCTTCCAGATGCTTTGACAAGTCAACGTTCAGCGTGAGCTGTGAAATTTAGGCAAATAGTATGTGTAATTTTACTATGCACTGGAGTATGGGACAAAGACATACAAGCTGGCAGACACCAGGCTAGCTGCAGAGTGGAAAGCGATATAATAATGTCAGTGTACTACTGCACTTGAGCTAATGCACCTGGCAAAATTGGGCTTGGTAGTTTTGGCGTGAGACTGTGGTGAAGCCTGCTTTGCTGATTTTATGATTGATCTGGGGTTCATGTACTGTATCTTGTCCTTGGGTCTGTGCTCATTTGATCGCCCTGTCATCTGGCCCACACTCTGTAAATTGTGGGTTTGGTTTGTCAGCTTCATGTCCTTAAAACAAAGGTAAAGGAAAGGAAGCACTGAACTGAAAAAGACTGGAGAAGGGTGAAATTCAGACCAAGAACAAAGGGGTAGATGCTTCCATAATGTGAAGATTTTGGGTACAGGAAGAGAGGCACAGTACTAAAGCAGTTTTGTATGGCAACACAGACAGTATCATCTCAATAGTTGGAATATAACAACACTCCCTCGTTTGTCTGTTTTTTATATTAGTCATGAAGAACTATTAGTCATGTAAAGCACAAATAAAAGGAATGCTTAAGGACAACACTGAAAACCTATTTGGGAGCTCTGTGTGTGTATTTTGTATATAGAGACATGTTTTGGGGGGGTTAATTAAAACATTTGTATTTACTTGCTACTTGTCTTCACTGGCATAAGTGACTCTTGTACAGTTGCTGCCTGCTGTTAAACTGGTAAAGACATGGTGTATCCATTACTGAAATGTAGCCATGATTAATGCTGTCTAAAGTGTATGGGAGCATTTCATGTGCAGATGCTATGCAAATAGATGGAGAAGGGAAAGAAGAATTTGTATATTGGGGAATATTAACATTTTGGGTGGAGGTGGCCACTGAGGTAAATTAGATTCACATAGACAGCTAAAGGGAAATGTTTTCTGTACTTGGGTCACTAGAGCTAGTTTAGAGTATCAGATTGTAGAATTGCCGTTTGAGTATCTTTATGTTTTTGCTCAGTACTTTGTTTTGGTGGCTAATAAAATGCACTCTCTTCTAATACAGTTTTGTTTTCTGTTTAGGGTATACTACAGCAGATAAGCTTTTAAAAAAGAAAAAAGTGAACTAAACATGTTATAATTGCATCTCTCTTGCTCTGCATGTTCAGTCATTTATCTTGCTACAGAGAATGCAAAATATTCCGGTCATGACGCTTGGTTTATTCTTTAGCAGAAATGAATGAAGACCAGTGCATTGAGACTTGAGGAAACGGTTTCTAGTCCATCATGTTGTTTCAAAATAGTGAATGTACTAAATGTTGTTAAAGATACCCAAGATAAACTTAAGTTAGGCAGGAGTCAAACAGTTTCAACTACTTTGTTACAAACCAATGGAGTCAACTAAGGGGAATAGTTTGTGTATTTGAGTGGGGGTCCTCTTTCGATGCAGAGCTGCTGTATGTAAGAGAAGCTGTGCAGTCCCACAGCTTAAATGACTGAAATGTGCCCAGCAAAGTATGAAGAGCTGCATCTGGGGAGGGAGGGCTGGAGGGTGGACAGGGGAGACTTTGCAGCTCAATTTTTTGGCAGAAAGGAATCAAAAGGACTTGAAATATGACATGAAGCAGCTGTTCTGGTTTAGTATGCTCCTTCTGTGAGTTACAACAGGTCACCTTGAGGAGAGGTGGCATGGGAGTGTTGGTAACTGAGTGGGTAGGTTTGCTTTTATATGCCCTCTAGCTTTCTGCTCCCAGAAGAAATAGCCAGTTTGTCCACAGCAGGACACAGTGCGTTGAAAAAGGAAAAGAACAAAAAAGCCCAAACCCTTTAGTTTTAACATATTGCATGCTGAATCTACTGCAGCTGGAATTTGAAGTGGTGGTGATGTCTTGAACTACCTTCACCCATGTTGAACGTGGGCACTCTGGCCTTTCTCCCAGAAGAAGGGAGAACTAAAGGATAATAGCTTCTGATTTGCGCATCCTGTAGTGTGGTTGGTTTGGAAGATAAGAGCCTTATCAAATTTCTGCAGCAGTCAGGTGGTGGTTATGTGCTAAAAACTGTAAATTATAATTCTATTAGTTTAACCTTCAAGCATCTGTAGCAATTCTACAAGAACTTAACTACTGCACCTCAAACAAATTAAGTCAAGTTTAGCAATCTACAGACCTAGGCTTGAAGATATATGTTGTGAACTGTATTCTGGTTTTATGAATATTAATAGACCAGAATGATGAATTTTTTCTTTTAATTAAAACTTTGTATGATGGGTGTAACATTTATCTCTGTGATTGTTACCTTGAAGGAGACTGGATTTTCTCAGGGAAGATAGGAATAACTCAATTCTTCAAAAAGCATTGGTGTTCTAGTGATGGGGGGAGGGGGGGAACCCAGGCACTCCTTTTTCTAATTTCTTTTTTTTTTCTGCTGTGTTTTGTTTGGGTTTTGGCTCTTTGTACATAATGAATGGTCGCTCTGTCAGTAATTGTTGGTTTTTCACATTCATTGGGAATGTAACTGACAAAGCACAATCTTCTTTCTCCACTAAACAGTTCTTTATAGTTTTGGTTGTATCACAAACTGGCTTTTACACACAAGTTTTAGCTCAGAAAAATGTTCTGCGGTGTGGAGTCTTAAACTGATCTGTAGCCCAACTTGGTTTGTGCTTTAATGAAGTAATGAGAGCTTTTCAACAGCAAAATCCAGGATTTTGCCCTTAAAGAAGGGGGGGGGGGGGGGGGGGGGAACTATGGGAACAAAGATGTACTACCTTATAGCTTCTGTATCACAAGATAGCCGATAAATTTATTCAGGCATTTAAGCATAAAGGTGGGGAAACAGGAAAATAAGTGGATCCTGAGCAGACGCAGGAGTTGAGGATTTGGGGTGGAAGCCCTCTGTGGGACAGTTGCGGAAACAGGCATCCCTTGGTAGGTACAACGTTTTCTGTTTGTGTCAACAAAATGTAGGAACCACACAGGATGCAGGATTTCTGGTTTTGGAGAGAGATGTTAGGTGGGGCTGCTCAAGTTTCAAGCTATGTGCCTTTTTTATTTGTTTAATAGGTTGTTTTTGTTTTTTTTTTACCTTAGGTACTTTAATTCAATATTTGGTGTGCAGCTGCTATTCTGCAGGGTGGGTTTACTGGGAAAAGGTGTAGAAAGACGGCTCTTGCTATCATGTCAATAATGGATGAGTGCACGGCTTTCTACTACGGGACATGATCGTGGCTGCGAGCCATCTGTTCAGGCTGCGCCTGGGTCATCAGTGCTGGGTTGCTCAGAGGGTGATGTCTACATACTGTTTTTAAAAACTACTTTCAAAGACAGTATTGCATGGATGTTGATTTGCTCATGGTTCTTGCCTTCTGTTCTTCCAATTGAATCTGGAAAACTATTTTCCTTGACATGACAAAGAAATGTCAATATGAGCAGATATAATAAAACCTGAATTATACTTTCATAGTCTTTAGAACAAACAATAGGATCCAGTGGGGATAGGCACTTTGTTTGTTTATACAAGCCCAACATGGGAGTTTCAGTAGACCTTGCTCTGCTGCTTTTGGCTTTTTTTTTCTGTTAATAAAATGAGAAGTTAACTTCTATTTCAGGAACATCAAATGAAAGGTACTATTTAAGAACTTATTTCTTAAAAGACTGATTTCTCATCTGTAGATGTTGTTTAAACTTGAAAAGACTTTTTTCTTCAAAACACTTTGCTGTGTTTAAGATACATTTATTGTTCATTGAAATGCTGTATGTTTCTAAATATGAATGCACTGTGCAAATTTTAAGTCCAAGAAATTTTTCTGACTGATACTTATCTAATGTGAAATACCAAGGCAACTGAGAGCTGTTGGGCACATCTGCCACTTTTAAAAACAGAAGTCCTAAGAGTTGTATCTGTGGACTTGGAGTGCTCTGGAGAATGTTGGTGTGCTTGAGCATAATGTGCTTGAATGCATTAAAAACGTTTGTCCTAGAGTAGCTAGTTTGACAGTATGGAAATTCAAATGATGTTTTCCTGCATTAGAAGAGTCGCTACGCTGCAGGGTGTGACTGAGGGTGACAGAAGACCAGGGGCTGAACTTCAGTTCTTCCATTGAAGAATCACCAGTCAAAAAAAAACAAATAGGTTTCTCACACTTCCTACCTGATAAATAACATGGATGTTCAAATACGATTCCCTTTGCTTCTCCCAGGATGTAGACTTGTATATTTTAATTTCACTTCACTTTCTAAAAAGGATGGAATAATGTGATACAGTAAGCATCTCATTTTTCCTTTTTTATGTGGGAGAAAATGCAAACCCAATGGATTCCTTGCATCTTTTAGCCTTACATAGTTTCTTCTGCAGAGCTCTGGGAGTTGGTGTGGAGATTAGGGCTTGCTAGGAATTAACCAAGTATCTATTTGTTGAGGGAATATAGTTGTTTTCTTTTGCACTCAAACTCCAAATCCATTTATAACAAGGATGAGTATATATTTAGTTTTGTTTACGTATGTTAGCTACTCTGCTCTCAGTAGGCATTACAAAAAAAGATAACATCACTGCCATAATTTTAAAAAGGCTTTAGTGACTCAGCAGGGCAAACATGAAACAAAATGCATATTAACATGGGCTAAATTTTGGGAACCTTCCATGACCATTTATATTTAAAATATTTATTTATGGCAAGATGGAGACTTCTGGAGTGACCAAAAAAGGTACTTTTTACTTCGAAACTCAAATAAGTTCTTGTGGTTCTGTATCTCCATTGCCTACTTTCATATAAGTATTTTTGCTGACTTACTTGTAACTGACATTTAGTGTTGTGTTTTGGTTTGCGTTGGGGTTTTTCATTCTTTATTTAATATAAATTTTCTGGCATATGCCAATTTATTCCTCATTCATGATGCCAATAAGAGGAGCATCGACTCCTAGAGTGTTAGTCAGATATTGTTCTGGCCTTTCAAAATACATGATACCATCTCTGGGTAGCAGTACAATTTCCACAACTGGACTTACTAATGTGAAAGGTGACTGATGAGTGGTGCTGTGTTTATGGAACTGAGTGTGTAGGAAATGAAGCATCCAGAAAGCAAGTAACACAGCTTTTATTACCAGCAAATATGAACAAGATGGGATGAGATGGGCTCTCTTGACCTTTCCAGCTGCTGGTGCATGAGTGGAGAGAGAGGGGGAAAACCAGCATCTACGTTTTGTGCATCCCAAACAGCTGTGTGACAAAAAGAGCAAAAGCACCTTAGTCACATGTGGTATAAATGCTCAGCAATGGCTGTTCCTTATGCACCGAGCAGCCTCACAAATACAAGGTCTGTGCCTCTGGGTAGCTGTATGATCTGCTGGGACAGTGTGAGCCGAGGAAAGCAGAGCTGCAGGTCTCTGCCAGGGAAATGACCTTTGTATTCTCTGGGGGGGAGCATGCTGTGGACTGCGCTCAGTGCAGTTGGGCTGGCTGTGTTTTCCAGTAGCCTGTATCCGCAGCCAAAGGTCTTACTGCAGATTTATGCTCAGTTAATACTGCTCTGCAGATAAGAATTCTTCAGTACCCACCTTTGCTACTTCATATTTTTGAAATGACCAATATGTGTTCAGTGATCAAGCTGACTGCGTTTTATTCTAGGAGCAATACTGGCAGCTCTGGCTTTACGGGTTATGGCTAACGCTGGGAGTAAGCAGTTTGGCAATCCAGACAATTTAATGCAAAACCAGAAGTAGTTTGACCCGCTCCCTTCTCCACCCTCTCAGCTGAAGTGCTTTATGCTGATTATCATTAGCTAGAGCTGTCAAAGCAGACTTTGTACTTAATCCTAATTAGAAGTACTATTAACAACCCCCCCCCCAAATTCATGGAGAGATTAAAGCAGAGTTTGACAGCTGCTGTTGTTTCTGGATGTTAATAGGTGTTGTGGGGGCTAACTTTGGCCTGTATAAGTGAAATAGCTGACACCAACTGAAGCAGTATCTATGCAATGTGTTTAAGTATTCAGTGTGGGGTGACTGCAGTACTCTCCTGGCAGTGAGATCTTGCACAGATCAATAGAGCTACTTGACTTTTCCATCTCTATTTGATCCCCGGATGTTACCTGTGATGTTTTGACTTTGGCAAATCGTCAGCCACTAATTCTGTTACTTTCAGCCTCAAAATAGAACTGCCCTTTAAAACCAGTTGTTGTGTTACTCAGGAGTGATTTGTAGCATAATTATACTAATATGGGTTCCTTTCAGAAGCCTGAGACAGCTTAAACTGAAATGTTTGTATAGTTCATAAAACAAAATGCTTTTATTTCAACCAAGCGTTGCACATCCCTGATTTAGAGAAGATGATTGCAATGCTATTTTTGTGCTGGGTGGGGTTTTTTTGGTTTGTTCGAGGGGTTTGTTTTAAGACAGATAATCAAAAAAGGTAACAACTTTCCAGGAAATAGAAGGCAGCAATACAGCTAACAGAACTGAATCCAGAAGTGTTTTTCCAGTAATGCTAGAGGGGAGAATGCAGGAGAAAAGCAGCTGTGAAATGCTCTGATCACTGAGGGCTAAAAAAGTAAACTTCAGCAAGGCTGGGTTTTGAATGCCATGTCTGAAACTTGGCTTTTAGGGACAGACAGGGGCCTGTGGGTTTGCAAGCAAAGCTGGTGGGGAAGGTTGTGGGGTTTGGGCAGGGTGTTGGCCTTCATCTCTGCAAGTGGCAGTGCAGAAGTCAAGTCCCCCCAGCCCTGGCACCCTCACCATTACAACAGTTTTACCTCTAGGGTTTGTTAAAGAGAGGGTTGCCTGCTCTGCTGGGAATGTTACTGCCTCAGGGCTTGACATAAAATTGTGGGGTTTTATGCCTTAAGGTTGTTTCCTATCATTCTGTTGGTTTTCTATGTGTTGTTTTAGTTTAGGTTTTTGTCTCATCCCTGTTACTTTGGGGTCTTGTGGGATGGGACAGGGAATGTGTTTCCTTTTAGCTGCTGGCAAGTGCCTGGTGCAGCTCCTTGGTCCAGAAGGAGGCCCATATATCCCTGTTAAACTTGAAGCGGTCGCCTACAATGGCTCTGTCTAAAGAAGCCGAGAATAGGGTCAGGGCTTCTGCTCTTTGATCCAGCCAAGAAACCGTAAGGTGTGGACAGGACTGGCAGATGCTGGAGTCCCAGGAGGTGGGTGACTGCAATACCAGTGACTGGTACTAGCCTGGAGGAAATAGCAACCGAGGGATCCTACTATCTTCAGTAACTCCTGCACTGCTTCCTAGGGATATTTACAAAGCTGCAGTAGTGAAATACATAGCAAAAGATCCACTGAAACTTGCTTTATCTGTCAATGAAACCCAGAATGGAGAAACTACAGTTTGATGGTTGACATAAACTACTGAACAAGAATTTGAAGGGCCTTCATGCTTAAGTAAGGTGGTTTATTGTGGGGTTTGGTTTGGATTTTTGGGGGGGAGGTGGGGGGGGGGGGGAGGGGGGGTTTTGGTTTTTCAGTGTTCATTTGAAATTCTCTGTCTTGCATTAGAGCTAGAAGAAAGACCTAGGCATGAAGCTCCACATTCTTCTCAGATTCTTGATGTCCTTAGACTATACGCAGCTCAAACCCTGTCTGACAGGAGAGGTATACAGATTCAGACAAAGAACCAATAGTCTGGATAAAAAAGTGAACCTGGAATGTACTGTTGAGTGCAATAAAGTTATGAGAACATTTTAAATAGCAAGTAAATGTGCTCTTGCAAAATCAGTTGTAGCTTTTAGAGTATTTGATCTCAATCATCTTAGCAGTACAACAAATGCTAGGAGTTTCATATTATAGGTATAAGTAAAATGGAGATAGTCAGTGGCCTGGAATGGCACTTATATCCAGCAGGCAGTAAATATATTGTGGAATTGGATTTAAACAAATAGAAGCATAGGCTGTATTACCATATTAATGCTTTTTATACATGTAAATTAAAAGTCAAACTCTTCTGCCTTAAAAAAAGTATGGAAAATGGATGGATGCTATCTGTACTGTTCAAATACAGTTCATAGTGTTCAGATTTTTCAGTTGATGGGGGCCTTCATTTGACCTACTGCTTTAAGAAAAACACCTGTAGAATAATCCTTATATTTTTTTAATCTTTGTTGTCCATTTACCCTGGTGATAGTGATTTGTTATACTAATGTGTTGAGCAGCTGCTGTTCCGATCTTACAGCAGCATAAATAAAATGAGCAAAAGAGGCTACTGTCAGAAAAAAAAAAATAGTGCCCAGCTGTAAAGCTAAAACTAGTTCTTGAGGCTGCATCAGCTGTAGAGCTATAAGAATGACTGTTGCATGCTAAATTTCAAATAACAGAAAAAAACAAAAAAAAGAGGAGGAGAGGAAGTAACAAAAAGGGATGGGAGGAAATAGAGGAGCAATATAGCACAACACTGGATTTCTTCCCTTGTCAAGGAATCGCTTTGTGTGTTCACCCAATGCCAGGTTGATTGACTAGGATGTATCTCGTAGCTAGCATAGCAACTGTACAGCTTTCCCTGTGCATCATCTCATTTGCACATATATGTATTATTAAAGAGGACAAATAAATTCTGGAAAGGTCTTTGAACTTCTCTCAGCAAATAAGTGAGCATTGGAGTACCGTGTGTGTAAAATTCTAAGCTTTGATTTAGTCTTCTAGTTGAAGAGAGCTCTGAGGAGAGATGAAGGAAAGCGGCAGAGAACAGACAGATTGCCAGAGTTCAGCAAGGCAGGAAGTAAAAGCAGGATCAGAGGTTTACAGGAAGGAAAGGAGCTTCAAAGATCACAACATAGAAATGTTAATTATGCTGTCTGGAAGGCCTAGGGGATGCAGCTGATAGTTCCATAATGCAGTCTATAATGGAGAAGCAGGGCTACGCTTAATAGGACTGACTTTCCATTCCAACTGGGAGGAGGGATCCTTCCTTTTTTTAATGAGGTCTCAACCCTAAACAAAGCCACTGGGAATGACTTCTGTGGACCTCTGACTCCAGTGTAGTCTTAGCATTACAGGTGTACTTGCCAGTCAGGGACTCTGCTATTTGGAGGAGAAGGAGGTGGAGTTCATAAAATCATGGGCAAATACATTTCAAAGTATAGACATTCTTACTATCATTTAACAGAACAGTTTGTCGGCATGTAAACTTTCAATTGAAAGTTGTACAAACAAGCCTGTGGATGTACATACCAGTTAAAATTTTGCTTGTTCCTGTGAACTTTAATGTGAGTAATACTTGTTGTATGTTGGCTTGGATTTTAAATGAACCAGCTCAACTCTAATACTAAACTTGTACATCAGCTCATTCATGAAGTAATATTTAGAACATTCGTAACTTTTTCAAAGCTCTTTAGTTCTGTGGTCTAAGCTTTTTTTGCTCTCCTCTACTCCCCACAATGTGGACAGTTGTCAAATGCTTGGCCAGCTGCCTCTGTCACTAGGTGCTGTTATGCTACTGACAGGAAAGCAATGTCAGCAGGGAGAGCTAATTACTTTTCTTACTCACTTAGCTCTAGATTTTGGTATCCCAAGTATATTTTTAGCATTCTTCTGTCTCTTAGGCTGTCTCTAGATCTATTCTATGCTCTCAGTATTGTCTTGTAACGTCACTTTTTTTTTTCCTTGTATACACGCATGGAAACTTAATTTGGAGCCCAACAATAACAAACATATGTTGTACCCAGGGAATTTGTCTTATGGTGTTTGATTAAACGTTAAGCCACAAAAAAAAAATTAGAGTAACGAGGGTTCCATATGTCATAGTATATTTAGCAGAGTTAGAGCAAATATTTAATAAATTGCTTCAAATTGAGAAGTTTTCCAAGTTCATTGGATCTTTGTTCCTGCTTTCATTGTTGTGTTGGTGTTTAGAGGAGGCTTCTAAGGCACAGAGGGCAAGTTCGTACCCAATTACAATGCCTGATTTTTCTTTTTAGTATGCTGGATGAAGAGAAGTTCTTCTTGCCCTTTTTTTTTTAATGACTGCAGTGGAGAGATAAGTTCATGTTGAAATTCTATGTATTTTGTATTTATCTATATCTAATATTGTTAAAGGGATTTATTTAAAAGTAAGAATAAACATTCTACTGAACTGTAAAGAGGCTTACAGAAGTGGTTTTGTTTATATACAGTCTCCAGCTGGAACTGCAAACATAAGCAATAGTTTAATATCTCACAGGCCATCTGGGAATGGGATTTGTTTAAGGGGAAAGCATAGCACCATAGATCACACATTATGTATTTCTCTCCAGATTGAACATCTTTGCCAAATATTCTTCTGGTATCTTGTCTGTGCCTCCTGCAGAGAGAAGCAGCTGCAGTCCTGAAGTGACCATTTGCTCACCATTTTAGAGGCTGCATCACTTCTTTCTGTCTGTTTTTCTCTTATTTTCCTCCTCAGAAGCTGGGGAACCCTAATGGAGGCTTTTAGAAAAGCTGACAGCCTCTTGCAGTCCTTTCTGTTGATGGTTTTGTCAGTGTGTCATCTTGTGTCCCTCCTCCGTCCCCTGTCCCCCCCCCCAAAAAACCAACCCCCCCCCCCCCCCCCAAAAACACCAAAAAACCCCCACCAAACCACAGTTCAGTTGTGGAGTATCATAAAGTTACTCGTGTAGATATTGCATTTATTTCCATATGGGCATAAGAATACACAATATAATTCATTATTCTATTTCTGATCTATTAAAGAGTTGTAAGTGTTGAGTAAATGCAGGTGCTACCTCTCAAGTGCTCTAATATGGCTGAATTTCAATCAGTCATCTTGATGTAGTGTGTTAGTGAGCTGACATTTGCAAAACTGGTTTAAAAATCCTTCTTCCTAGATGTTAAATCAACTGATGCAATATAGTGTGAACTGGGTTAGCTTGCTTTTTCAGTATATATCTGCTGAGGGGAAAAATGGTAATTTCTGTGATCTAGATCTATTTAGGAATAAAAAAAACCCTGAGTTTTTTACTTGAAGTACTACAAAATGACTTGAATAGGAGTGAATGAAGAAGTGCAGTGGGGGTGAATGTGGGTGGGAAGGGGTGATCTAAAATAATACTGATGGACAGCAGCTAATTGCTTCCCATCGTCCAATGTGGTTCATGCTTCCTCACAGATTGAGAAACTGAAATTAAATCTACCTGTCTGCATTGTGTTGCTTGATCTCTTTAGCAGGTATTGGATGGCATAGTGCCCACAAGTGCTGACTCTTACATGGAACTTCTCAGCAAATGACCTTAAAGTGTCCTGCAGAGCAGGCCAAAGCTGTAACAGGATTTATCAATGCAGTAACCGAGTCACAGAAAGTCAGTGATGTGACTGTGAATGCTTGGCAGGCTGTAGGACAGGTGTGTGTATAATCCTCTCTGAAATACGGGTTACAGAACCTGCCCTTCTGTGTTCAGTCATGACATTAGCAAAGCTGTAGAGGCAAAAGAGCACACTGTTAAGAAACCTTGGGTGGGGGAGCAAAGGGAGGAGGGGGAGAGAGAGGGAGGTAGAATCCAGCTGCAACAGTAAATCTCATAATTACACCAGAAATTTGTGTTAAAATCCATTCTTATCCTACTTTCTCCAAATTAAATAAAAAAATCATGCTAATGCATTTCATATCCTTTCTTAAAGAGCAACAGCTGTTCTACATTGATCAGGTGCTGTATCTGTGAACTTGGTTTTTTAGTGTTTATGGAGAAATGTTGCTCTGTATTTGAAGTAATTTGCAGCACAGAGCATGCTGCAATGTTGGTGAAATTCTGTCCTGTCTTGAGTAAAGTAAAACATGTATTTTCTTAGTCTTTTATTCTGCCTTTTGAAGAGAGGCTGTTTCATTCTGATTAGCTTCTAGACAGCTCTAGTTTATTTAAATAAACTCTATAATCACATTTTGGTGATTTTTTTTTTTTTTTTTTTCCTCCAGAGAAATATTTAGTATGTACAAATAGACTACAGTACTTGCTATATCCTGTAATACATGTTGCGGTTTTGCTTCAATTCACTGTTTTTGTTAAGCTTTGTTTCTAGAAATAGGATCCCAACTCATAACTGAATCCACTTGTGATATGTAGCAATTGTTTTGTTTATGTTGTCGAGTACATAAATGAAAAGGTAGGATTGCTTTATGTTAGGGAAAGGTCTGTTTTCTATCAACGGCCTGTTTGTGTGACTTCTGAATAAAGACAGGTAAGAGACAGGGACAAGTGTTGTGGCAAGGCAGGTGGGAGTATGCCCTCATGCAGGGTGTCATGTAGGAGTCCTGAGGAGGAAATAGCAACCTCTACCTTCCCATATGTCAAGAGGAGAGATGTTTTGAAAAGGTATTATTAATGTATGGATATGGAAGAGAGACAACTTTTTCCTTCTATTTTTCTTTCTTTTTTTTTAGTGATAAAAGAGCTAAAGACAATACACTGAAACTGAAAGGCAGACTACTTAATTTTATGGGCAGTTTATTTTCCTTTTTCCTTTAATATTAAGAATTAACGTGTGGAACTAGCTATTGCCTGAAAATGAACCCAGAATCAGAGCCAGTTAAGGAGACATCACTAATGTTGTTAACTATATTGATATATTGAGAGAATGTAACTGCAAATGATAAATATCTGTGTTTGCTTATCACTATGTTAACTAACTTACAAAAGAATTTCCCCCCAAAAAAGTTCCCATGGAAATGTATTATGTACCTCTGAAAATGGGGTGCACTGAGCCTGCTCTGAGGGAATTAATGGTCTTCCTGCTTCACTGAAATCTCTTTCTGTTTATAAATGTCTTTTTCATTAGTATAGATGACTTACTCATAAGAACGGATCCATAAATCACTGTATCTCCTCTCGATATTAAAGTAGATGAGTATATTTTGGGGCTCTAGTTTGTTAAATAGGAGTTAATTTAGCCAGCTATAAAGAACAAGGAACTTAGGCGCAAGCTATTCCTTGCAGTGTGTGCTTGAAATCTGCTGTTGTTTGATCTCAAAGATAGAAGAATTGGTGACCCGAAAATATCCTTCACAAACAGGGTTTAGAAACGGTCATAGACAAATGAGAAAGGCAAAAGCAAAATAACAGGTATTTTTAGTACAGTAAAAGTAGAATCTAGGACTTGTTATGGCTTTTACATAACAGTGGGATCCAGCTCATTTTCCAAAAATATGGTCATTATCATTTTTATTGTTTGCCATCTTTTAAAATAATATTGTTATGTATCACTGAGTAAAATTAATGCTTGATTGAAAAGCACTCCAAGCTGAAATCATGAGCAGTTTGTTGTAACTGGAATGATCAAATCTCTGGATCACTACTGCCTTTTTTTATATTGTGTGGGGAGAATGCTCCTATTTTAAAATGATGGAACTGGGCAAAAGGAAATTTATGATCTGAACTTGCTGCAAATCATTTGTATTGATCTGTTTTGTTTCCATTCTGCTGAAGCTAATGGAAATCATTTGTCACCTGACTTGTCCCAGTTGATTTGGAAAACCACCATACCATTTATCAGGCCAGTTGAAGGTCTGAGCAAGTGTGCTTATGTCTGCAATCACGAAGATATATTTAACTTCCGGCAAAGTAAAAAGCATCAAGCGAGAGTGTTGTTCTTATTCTAATACTGGCTTGAATATACTGTCTATATATTCATGTGAGTATCTTACTGAAATTGAGTAATTATAAACGTGACGTGGTGATCATGATGGATCCAGTCTTGTTCTTGTTTTTCTATTATAAGCTCAATAACAGGTCATTGGTTCCTGTAAATCATCATCTTTCTACTGATTTAAACAAGTAGGTAGCCATTAGGAGCAGGACTGATACTAGCCCTGTGTTAACATTTAGGTCCTGGTCTATGTTAAGAGCAGAGTGAGCTCCTCTTCCTCTCTTTTCAGAAGAGGAAGAGGTAACTGCAGTCTCTTAATATTCCCTGCACATACACTTCCACCATGTGTGTTCTCTCTTCTGGCAGAGGGTGAGTTTGGGAGAGCATTGTGCCGCTGCATGGTGCAGGCGCTGGCTGTAGCTTCTCATCTGCCCCAGTCTGTGCTCGCATTTATTATTCATAAGGATGTGATTGGGATGGGAGGAAGTAGCCTTGACTCCATTACAAAACTAAATTAAGTCTGCTTTTTGCATCTCTAGGAGAATTTTTTTCAGCTGTTTTAGCTTTAGCACTCCCTTGCTATTCCCCCAGACTCTTAAAACTGATTCTGTGATTTTCATCTGAAGAAATGGTTGTAAAAACAGTGTGTTTCTCAACCCAATTTACAAATGTGGACTTCGATGACCGAAGGTCTAGCCCTAGTCAGTACAAATCACTGCACAACAGTAGTGACTTATTGTTGAATAACATCCCAGATGCACCCAGGACTCCACTTGTGTGGATAAGATTGAGGGACCAGGCCCTAAAAGCTGGTTCGTTTGTGGTTGTGGGGTTTTTTTGTGGGTTTTTTTCTATCTGTCGGTGCTTCATGGTCAATGTGACTTTGAAAATGGAAGCTAGGTTTTGCTATTCTCCACCATAACAGTCCTAAATTCTACTTCTGTATTCCCCATTGCAGAGCCATTAATGGTGGTGATGTGGCAGCAAGAATGAACATTGTCTGCCTTTCATAAAGATGTTGATCAAAACAGTCTGAACATACTATGATTAAAGAGTATTGAAACAAACTGTGAACCCTGCAAAATAATTTGATTCACATTTTATAACACAAGTTAAACCATAGTTCAGTCCATTTTAAAGCCAGGCCTAAAACATTTTGTTTTTAAATCTATCTCCTGCAATTCATTATAGGCAAAAGCCTTGGATGTCTAGCTGTCTGATCTGTGAGGTCAGGAACTGACAACTTTTCACTATGTATGAAATATGACTATAATTTAAGCAGCATCTTAAACAAAACTGTTCTGTAGGTGCCTAGTTGTTCCCTTTGAAAATAAAAAAAATGCTTGAAATGCCTGATGTTCAGTTTGAAACTCCTACACATCTTTCAAGTTTTAAAATGTCCTAAACTTTTATTATTTTTAAAGTAATAAAACAGTTTAAAAATGTACTGTTTATTAAAGCCACATAAACTGGCTCATTCTGAGTCTAATGAATGTTTGCAGATATGGTATGTTTTTATAAACAACCTAAGTTTTAGATGGTCTCATCTGTGCAAACATTCTGTATAGTTGATGTTCAGTGGCAAAGTCGCTGAATGGGAGCGAGGACTTTAATTCAGGTGTCCAAATACAGAAGCTGCTTACCAGCCAGCTTTAGGCTCTTCCTCAGAGGTTTGACCTTGTATTGTGCGCATTTTTAGAACTCTTCAGCAAATCAGCAGTTAGGCTAGCAAAGCTGTATTGGCAAAAAGTATACTGCCAAAAATGAAGTCTCTTATAAAACTCAAGAAAAAGTAGAAAATAACTCTAAAGGTGGTGTTTAGTTTTCTCAGTGGAAATAAATGTGTTTCAGTGATCAGAGCTCTTTTTCGTATGTTCCATTTACAGTTTTATTGACTGAGAGGATTTCTTTGCGACCATGCAGCCAATTCCTTATCCACTGAGTGGTCCATCTGTCAAATCCGTGTCTCTCCGATTTAGAGACAAGGATGTCACGTGGGACAGCGTCAAATGCTTTGCACAAGTCCAGCTAGATGACATCAGTTGCTCTTCCCTTATCCACCAGTGATGTAACCCCATCGTAAAAGGCCACCAAGTTTGTCAGGCAAGATTTGCCCTTAGTGGAGCCGTGTTGGCTGTCAAGGATCACCTCCTTATTTTCCATACGCCTTAGCATAGGTTCCCAGAGGATCTGATCCATGATCTTGCCATGCACAGAGGTGAGACTGACTGGCTTGTAGTTCCCTAGGTCTTCCTTTTTTCCCTTTTTAAAAATGGAGGTTATGTTTCTCCAACAATTTAAGACTTTTTTTTTTTCCTACTGATGTAGTTGTAGTCACTCACTCTGCTGTGATTTATCAACCAGGTCATCCCAGATGGTTTTGTACTGCTTAGTTAAGGATAACTTCTGTCTATGAGATTTGATGTGCATTCTTACTAGTATTTCAAAACAAAACAGTACAATCTTTCTATTCTTGTGTGGGAAAAGTTCCCCGAAATGTGGTGTTTGGCAGGCTCAGTGTAATTCTAAATTTCCTACCCAATCAGCCCTGAATCTTACTTTTTTTTCTTTTTAAGATACATGAGAATGTGTGACTGACAGCATAGGTCTGATGTGAGAGACATTTTTAAGTAAATGAGCTCTGCTCCTGAATTGTGTCCTTTGCTTTAATCTGGACCCAGCATTTACAGTTGAGAAGCTTACTCCAGAATCCCTTTCAGGATAAAAATTTTTCAAATTGGGTGACTAAATCTAGGCTTGAATATCTGTACTTTTGTACTTGAGAAGCTGTCTGATTTTCTTGGAAGGTGCAGATTGCTCTGAAGTTGATATGAGCTGCAGTTCATAGAAAATTTGAAATATTCTAGTGAGATTGAGGGGACAAGGTTTAATTAGCATTGTAATATGTATAATTTTCACAGCTTGTTTTGGCTCTCCACCACCCTTTCTAAAGCTGAATAAGGCAGTCTTGTGCTCGTTTGCTATCTATATTTACTTCAGTCTTTTACATTCTCTGCTTCACTGACTTTAAACAATATCACTCTGCAAGCAGTGAAGGGAAAACTCAGATATGGAAAGACTCATTATGAAGGACTGAAACAGAGAAGATACCTCTTTCAGGGATTATGTGGAGCTCTGGGCAGGGAGATGAAGGCAAACAGATCTCTGAACTGTTAGTAACATCAGCAACAACTACTGACAGTCACAAAAGTCAGAACCCAAGCTAGTATCTCTGCGTTGCACTGAGCACCTCAAACACAGGAAACTTTTATTTGGGTCTCCCTAAGGTGGAGGGTTGCATGGCACAAGGCGAGTGTGTGCTGGCCCTCGCCAGACCTTGTGCTGGGTGTTGTGCCGCATCGTGCCAGTCAGCAGGAAGAGAAGCCTGTTCTTAGCCTTGCTCTGCTGGGCCAAGGGATCTGCACTGGGGAACCTATGTTCAGGTGGATACATGTTTCCTGTGGCTCCTTTTTCTCCCTCATTTCTCTTTTTCTCTACAACAATGAAAAAATCCTTTCTTAATTAAATTTATACTGGTGCTATACCCTCTTCTTGCCTTGAATTTTTATCAGAGGTAGACAACATGCATAACTATCTTAAGATGTATCTTCACAAAGTACATTGGCCCTAGCTCCTAGAAGATTTTCTGAGGAAGGTGGACTGTTTCTTAGTTCTGATCTGCTCAGCAATTCTCTGCCTGTTCAGCTGGCATGGGGAGGTACCTGTGCAAGTTGGAATAGCGGTGTTTTAGACAGATTCTTCTCAGACATTAATTCTTTTAGACATTAATCAGATACTTAACCCGATTAATAGTGGCCAAATATCTGCCCAGTAGAAAACCCAAAAACAGTTGGAAATGCAAATACTTGCTTCCAAGAGGAAGCTGCTGTCAAAAACCAAGGTGCACGTGTAATTCAGTGGTAATAAGTTACAATGAGAGGATTTTTTTCTTTTCCTTTCCTTCTTTTAAGGGAATTAATAGAATGAGAATTGGAATTTCACATGTGCTGTGGTGGGTAAGACCCTAAGATACAGTTGCCTCCTATTTTTCATTTTCACAGTGGATGTGTTGTGCTTTTCACTGACCTGATAGAGTGCATCATTCCAACAGGGGCGATTGCTTTGGCTGTTCCCCTGTAACACTAATTCTGAGTGGAATAGCCACGTTCCTTCTATTTGGTAGACAGCCTCTGTTAATGTGGTACTTAGTTCTTCATGAAATACTTGGAATCTCTACAGCTACAGTATTTAATTTGCCCTCTCATCATCTTCTTGGTATATATATGTCATGAAGTAATATTTCTGCTGCTTTTAGGAAGGCCAGGCAATTGACATGTCTTCTGTGTGTCAAGATTTTTAACAGAAAACTTAGCCAAAATTTCACTTGGTAGAAAAAGAAACTGGTTACAAAAGAAAACTGGTTGAAAATGGGATTACCAAAGAGATGAGTTATTTAAAAACTTGTGGATCTTCCTGCATTCTACTGCATATGTTTATCTGTGGACAGCTTAAGGGTTTGAAAATATAAAGAAGAGTAAAGCAAAAATGGCACATAGCTGAGGAATGAAGAGATTCTTGCCTTGTGAATGAGGAATGAGCTCAAGAGGGAGCAGAGGTATCCTATGGATACTGCTGCCGCTGGACATGAGAAGCTTTTACTTTTATGTTTCTAAAAAATACTGTTTACAGAGAAATATTCAGGAATATTGTATAAAAAGCAAATTTGAGAGCTCAGTGGGTTTGTGAGTGTATTGCTACCTTCCCCTGCTAAATTACATTTTCTCAGAATGATCTAGAAAACATTGATTAAAATACATTAATAGTTAATGTTATGATGCTCACTCTGTCAGATTTATCTTTCTGTTAGATGTCTGAGCTGGCTTTGGGAACAATACAACTGGTTCCTGCTCTCATACCCTCCAGGTTACTGTTTATAATTATCTACAGCTCTGTTGGTATTCCATTAAGCAGGGGACCTACAAGAACTGTGATAAAAGCCTATGGCTATGCATTTTTGAAGAGCTTTGTTACATTTGTTCCTTTACAGTAGCAAGAGTTGGTGGTTCTAGCTATGGAGTGCTGCCTTCAGTTTAGTCTTTGGTCGTGGGCTGTGTTTGAGGGGTTTGGTTTGTTCACAAAATAAGGTGTAAATTTCACAAAGCGTACATGTTAATGTGGGAGAGAGCAGACTGCCAGCCTGGGAAGTGTAAGAGCGACTCAAATGCTGGCAGCAGATACTTCTTTCTGCTACTCTCCTAAGGAGCCACTGCTCCCTTCAGAGTGGTTCAGCCCTAAATGTGGGGTGGGAGCAGAGTCTCCTCACTTCAAGGAGTGAGTCAAGTGATGCTTGCAAGGAGAGCTATGTTTGGTTTTGTTTGGGTTTTTTTTCTAAATTAAAAGGTTTTAAATTAAAAATAAACAAAACAAACCAACAAAACAAAGCTCCATCTGTTTGCAGTTTTCAGTAATAATTTATGTTGGATTAAGAACATATTCACCATTAATTCAAAATTATAAATGTGGCTACACTTTAATTAAACAAACATACTTAAATGTATACATACACCAAAGTTTTTGAAATTTTTATCTTGATACTTTATCCAGTTACTGCTACATCAGATAATTTACTCTTCATCTAGTTCAGTAGATGTGACACTTCACATCTATTTGCAGGAAGATTTAACTTGAAGTACAGATTTATAATTATTTGTAATCGTACCTAAATTCAGATACTCCCGTCGTTGTATTTAGTTGAACGTATAATAATCTGTAATTTCAAGGAAATACAGGATTTTTCAGCAAGATGAAAATAGATGTATTACTGTACTTTCAGTTGTAAATCGGAGTACTGCAATGCTGTGGGTTTTTTCTTGCTAGTGTTTTAGCTGGTAGACCAGATAGATGCTTTGACAGACTGACATTGCATGAATATTTCAGTTTTATTACCAGTTTACATTGTATATTTTTTTGTACAATGCTGTCTTTTGATCTGAATCTCTGCTTGTATTGTTTACTGTAAAATAGGAGTTAAGGGTGTATCAGGAGTTTTCAGTCGCTTGCTAGCTTATGGGCTAGAGTTGGTAGTGTTTTACCTAAGGCACCATGGCTTTCTTATTATCTCCTTGCTAGAGTGACACTGTTGATCTTGTCATTCCTATTGGCCTCCCTGCCAGCTTCTCTAGTTCTTTGTCTCTATGGAGTACGGTATCTTTTAGGATGCTGGTAGGTGTACCTGCCTGATTTGGAAGAGATTCAAAATTAAGGTTTGGGGTTGGCTTTCCTCCCCACCACCCTTTTTTCCTTCCCACTATAGCATTCCCCTGGCTCTTCTGTGGGCGTGCTGGAAGTCCTCACACTGCCCAGTCTATGGAGGTAGACTGTAGCAGACTGCAAAGTAGTAAACTAGAAAAACATAACAGTGTGATCTTGGAGAATTCAGATCATCTGGAACAGTAAGGTGGATTAAAAAGATGTGGAAATAAAATTGTTTCTGTTATGTCTTTATAGTGTGGGTCTTCTGCATTTTAATCCCTGGTTGCTATATCTGAGGAAGTAGTGCAAACGCATGTAGTCTCCAAGAAAAAGGTGACTGTCTCCCTCCCTCCCCTGTGTTCCTTGCCACACGTCCCTGCTACTTCCCTTGTCTTAGTGCTCATGTTCCTTTTCCCATGCAGTAAATTGATTTATTGAGGAACTAATGCTTTGAAGAAGGGAAAAAAGGCACTTTCAGTGGGATTAGTTCCTGGACAATATAGTTGTGTGAAAGCAAAAAGAGTCTGTAGGTATGTCAAGAAATTTAACAGTTGCACCATCAGATTCTTGAAATCATTAGATTTGCCTGTCTCCCATGCAGCCACATATGAGAAGCTGCCTCCCTGCCCTTCCCAAATGCTGTCACCAGTCTGTGCTGTGATTCCTAACCAGCAGAAGGAACAGGTATAACTTTGCTTGGGCAGCCGATGAGGTCGTGTTTCTTATGCATTGGGTTTTGCGTTTGGTTTGGTTTGTTTGTTTTTTTAATCCTAAATCATAGTTTTTATCATTACTGAATAAATGTTTGTAGTTGGAAGTGTGGTTGGGCTAAGAAAATATTTCATGTAGAAGGGTTTGCTGTACATAATTTAAAGATCTATCCTACTATAGAAGTAAATCTAATACTACTGGTTACCAGTGGACTACAGAATAGGAGGATTGACATTTCTTACTGGTCGTGTGGAGTAAGTGCATGGTGTTTATGCAGATCAGGCTTGCCAAGGAATAATTATAGTGATTGGGCAGTAATTGAACTGCAAGCCCATATTCCACTTTAGTGTTCCTCATACTTTATGGGGAGCAAATTGTCTTGCTGAAGACTGAGTCCGAAGAGCGATGGCTGCTGCAGTCTGAGATGTGACTTGAAAGTAGGTGCAGACTATGATTCAAAATAGTGTTCTGCGAACATGGGATTATTATTCATTGTGTTTTCTTATTTTGAACTCAATGGGGGAATGTCAAGCATCTATGAATATAAACATGGAAAAGTTCCATAACATCTGCTACTAATTTCTGCCAGATGAAAGTGGTAATTATGATGAATATTTTTGTTGATGATGCTGATACATTGGCCTAAATAAATTCACTTACAGACTGTGAATATCTAATTGAAAATACATGACTGTTTCACCAAACTGTTGACTTAGTGCTTGCTTAAATTTTTAACTGTTTTAATTTGCTGGAGAGTTTATGGTTTACTATTTTAGAGAAAAAAAATTGCCATGAAATTGGGCATTGTTGATACATTAAATGAAGAGAATGGTTAGACATTACCTAATCATGCAGTTAAATCTTTAGGTTTGGGTTATATTGCTCAACTATTTTTGAGCGATACGATAACCTTGTTAAAAACCATGTGTCTTTCAATGAAAACAGACTTCACTGAGGCTTTGACCATGTCTGATGTTGCCATTGCAAATACCCGCTATTCTCAGTGCTCTTCTTCCGTCTTGCTGTTTTCCCGCACTGTTGTGGAGTGCTCATGATATCTAAGGAAGAGCAAGGACAGTGACTGAGTGGCAGGAGGGCTTTTTAGCCATTGAATGCTGGGTGATGGTTTTTTGTCAGGCAAAGGAGTCCTCTGGAGAGGCCAGCGGTGTGCACAGAATACATTTATTTTCTAGATTCTTAAGAATCCACCACAATTGCTATTTCATAGGATGCCTAGGTTAAGAGACTAAAACATTTAAAGCTATGTATGGCAAAAGGGCAGTTCATCTTAGTGTCAAACACACATACTTCTTCTGTCCTCATTTTTTTAGATATGGGTTATTTTTCATAAAGTGTTTCTGGCATTGAGTTCTCTCCTGTTTGTGCCTCTTGGTGGTCCCAGTGAGGATCTGGTTTTGGAAGCTGACAGTAAGATGGGCAAGACTTGTCTGGTCTTTGGTATGACGCTGTATTCATAGAGGGTTTGTATTGGTTCTCTTCTGCCAGGTTACTTAACTAAGGGATCTGATAGCTGTGCAGAAACTGGCTTGCAATAAGCTTCAGCAGCTATGTGAGGCAGCTCAGTCCTTAACTAGACTGATTTGGGCCAAATCAATTCTGCATGCTTTGGTAGTGAGAGTTTGTGAGGCGATTGATACCGTAGTTCACTCTCAACTGCCAGACTGCTAATAGGCCAAAATGATAATAGGCTTTAAGGGAGTCAATTTTCCAAATTTTTCTGGGGCCACCTGCAGGCACTCAGATGGTAGCCAGAAGGAGAACAGAAATATATCAGCAGCAAGAGGTGCTTTTCAGTTTCTGTGAACTTGGGCCAATTGGAAACACAAGTTCCTGAACAGGAGTTCTTGATAATCTGATAATGATTTGCCTGTTAGGATAAGCAGAGCTCTTGTTCTCCCCAGACAGCATGATTTTCAAAGTGTTTGAATACAGTAATCCATTTTTATTTCAACAGCTCAACCTTCCATTGTTACGGCTTATTGGACCCTGATGTTGAAGTTGACAGTAGGAGGTTGTTGTGTTGACGCTGACAGACATACTTGTGGAAACACGGTAATGTGTTCGTTAGGTATAAAGTGCCTTTGCTTGCAAACTGAAGATGTCCAAAGCCATCTGCTTGTCTCTATCAGTGCTCTGCCCTGCACAGCAGCATGAGGAAAGGGTGAAAATATTCTCTGTTAGTCATCATGGGAAGCTGGTGGTTTACAGTGGGAGGTGCAGTTGTCATCAGGCAGTCCAAATCCAAGAAAGCAAGCAAGCAAATGGATGTTATGTGTTTTCTGTATATTAATCTTGCTTAATTAGCTGTATGAGGAAAGATGTGGCTGTGTTCTCTGTTATGATACATTATTTACTAACACTTCAACATCATAAGAATTTTGAACTCGTGAGTACCTGAAATTTTTAGAAAAGAAGTGCAAAACTCTAGGAGGAAGTAAATGACGCGGGTCCAGTTTCACTGGTGATGACTTTCAGAATTGGTCTCTGGTTTTTATCATGGTGGCAACAGGGTACGGACCAGCTGCCTGTTCCGTGTTTTAGCCTAGTTCTGGATTCTGTCCAATATCCAAGTTATTTAATGGCTTCCAGCAATAACTGTGGTATAATACAAAAATTCCCGAGTTGGAACTGTTTGAAATCTCTCTGCAGCAACATGAAGCACAGCATGAGCTGACTTGCCAGAAGTGTCATACTCCGTGACATAAGCATCTCTTCTGGCAGAACATATCCAGGTATTGATGATGCTAGGGGTGTAGTCAGCTGCTTGGAAGAGCAGCCCTCTTTTGGCTCCAGATGTGTGAAAGAGGAGCTGAGGAAGGAAAAGAGATTTCCTTCTTATGCAGCAGGCTGAAAAGACACTCCTGGTGTTTGGAGGAGCCAATGTCAGGGGCTCAATGTTATGGCTTAGGTAAGGTGAGGGCTTTTCAACCGTAATATGTAGAGGCTGAGTTGGTCAGGAACAGCTGGAAAGAAGAGATATATTATGTGAGATTCTTGTTGGAGAGAGAGAATGTATTTACAGAAAGCCTTGTAATAATCATTAGGTAAGGGACAGTTATACAAGAGTGTGTGTATTTGTTTTAGTTTAAAAAAAAAAAAAAAAAAAATTGAACAAAACCAGCGTAGAAATCCAGTAGTAGTGCATCTTTAGCCTGGATATCAAAGGCAATTTAGGTATCACAGGGATATTTGCTTTTGTTTTAATAGCATGTGAAAGAAGAAATTTTAAGAAATGTCTCATAACAGACAGAGCAATCTGAGTCTCACTGTCTTTGTGCGACTACCCATCAAGCCTGGAATACCATTCCAGAACCATAAATGTAAATTGGCTCCTGTTTTGTTAGCATATCTGAGGATACTGCTATAGATTTACCTGCGACAATACCTGTGAAATTTGTATTGCAGTGGTGTATCTGAGCATGTGAATATTTTGAAGCAGATGTATGAATTTGCACAGCAACCTGATTAGTCTTGAATATTTTTATTTAATAAAAAAATAACACAGCAATATTGCCCCTTTCTACAGGGGGCAATTGTAATGTTAATAACAGGTACTTCCACACAGTATTAATAAAAATGTACATTTTCAGAAGAAAATTAATTAATTGTATCAGAAGAACAAGAGTGCGACGTGAAGAAATATTTTGCTATCTAGTGAACACTAGTATTAGAATTTTCATGGAGCAGCTTGTATACAGCGAAGCTGGTAGGGGCAATTTGTTTCACTTAGGGAATTATTCACATGGTGTGCTTAGAGAAGGTAGGCAAGAAAAGAGAAAGGCAAACAAGCCAGAACCTTGGTATAACACTTTGTGTAATGGCTCCCTCATTATATTTTTCAAATGGATGTTAAGCTGGACTCAGTATAAAACCTCCCATATGGAGCCTTCTGTATGTAGAGCTGATCTGGTCTAAAATAAAGACTTGCTTGGTTTTGGTTTGGTTTTTTTTATACCCCAAATAATTGGCAGTTTGAGAGAGGGTTTTTTTTGACAGAGCTTTGAATAAAATGTCAATGCATTTTCACTTGTTTGAAATGTCATGCATTTTACTTTCCAATTTTCCCATGTTATCTAGAGGCAATTCCTTGGATGATCTTGTATCTTTATTAAAATGTATGAAATAGTTGTTTACACTGAGGACTAGAAGTGTTTCATATTTCATCTAGTCTAGTTTGCAAATGTAAACAGAAACATTGCAGCTTGCTTTTTTCATATTTCATTGTTTTCTTGTTGTGACATCTCTTATTTTGAAAATCAAGTAAAATACTTTTATGAAAATATCCATGAGTTCCTACTGCTAGCTACAAGATAAGTACTTTCAAAAGCAGCTCAGCCAGATTTAGACTTGATGGGAGTAGTATAAAAGCAAAATGATTTAACAGAAGAGATTCACTGAAGTACTTAGTTCTGAGTGGCATCAAAACCTTTGTGTTGTAGCCTTTTCACATACTGGTTAATGTAGCCAAAAGATTTCAAAGTAGAATTGCATTTAAAATGAATTGTTGTTGAGACAACTCAGTTGCCCAGACATTGTGTGTGTGAAATTCTTATTGCTTAGCAGCATTCTCAGCTACTCTGTAACTACCATGGAAATTGTACTTTCTTATATTCTGTTTCTTCCATGAAAATATCTGGGGTTTTCTTCTGATGACGTGCAAGTGAAACCAAAACCTTTTAGCTTCCAGGAGTGTAAACTGTAGTTGGAAATCTGAACTTTAAGGGTTGAAATAATGCTAAAATACAGATGGCCACATCTCTGACTCAGATATTTTGAGGTGATTTATTGCATAATGAATTGCTGCGCCAAGATGCTACGGAGCACAAGTGGTTAATAATGATCAGTGTTGTAAGCAAAGCCACTAGACAATACACATAATCAAAGGAGGAAGAAATAAGATCATTACTGTAAATCAGCAAAGCTGAGGCAACTTTGCTGGGGAAAGTCAACTTAGAAAATTTCAATACGGCATGTGAAGGATGTTTGGAGTTTTGTGAAGCTTCTTTATTTAAAGTCAAATGCTGGGTCAGTGGATTTGGAAGGTTCCTCTTCCAAACTATTCAGATTTTGTAGCCTGGACTAGAATCCAAATTTAGCATTTCAAATGATCTTATCTTTGTTCTTCTGGACTGTAGCAGCTCGAGACAGTCTGACATCTCTCTGGTGTCGTGAGGCTGATGTCATTGTATTAACTGAGTTTCTTTGAACATCATTAAGTCTAATTAAATGTGTTTACCCCTAGCTGTTGCGTAAAGTCTTCTAGTCTTTCCACCTGCGTGCAAAATGGCTTGCACTGTCACCTAACTCGCTGTATGTGGGAGTTTGTGTATGTGTGGAGCGCTGCAGGGTATGAAAGCCCAACTCCTCATGAGCTGGGTCTTGCTGCTGGTTGTGGTACCTGAGTACATCTGTACTTGGAACCTTTGCATTAGATAATACTTCATAAACACTGTTGAGTTGTGTGGCTAAGTACTATGATCCTTGTGCACATGACAGTCTGGGCATTGTGGTATTAAGGCATATATGATGGTATTAAAGGATACATTTCCTCACCAAGATGGTAACAAAAAAGAAGATTGTTTTATGGCTCTTTTAAATATTACCAAAGTATTTAAGTCACTGGATTACAATATATCTAAACAAATCTTTTGAACGCTTCACTGTTTTATATCTGGTATCTCTGACATGGTAGCCTTGATGGAGGTGAAAACTGAAAATTATTAAGACAGAATTTAAGATAAAGATATCTGAAGCTATTACTACATCACTTTCCTGTGGGCACATGAGAAAAAAAGGAGGCATTGTCATCTAGCTATAACTCTACAGCCAAAAGCACATAAACTTTCTGAAGCTCAATGTGCATTCAAATTTGGGCAAGTCACTTAAGGCTAATGAAAGCAGAACGTTTATTTTGCACAGTGGGAAGCTGACGATGGTTTGCTCCTCACTCCTGTGATCTCTGCCAGCCCACAGAGCAGTGTGAGGCACGGTATGGAAACCAAAATGCTCTCGGCCTCTGTAGAGCCATCCCTGTTCTTGTGCAAGGTCTCTGAAGGGTGCCTGTAAATCTGCTCCCTTCAGACTTCATCACGGAGACCTGGAGAGGGAATGATGTCCCAGGCACTCAAATGACAAATGAGTCTGGTCAGGCTGTGTCCTGCAAGCAGCCCGGACAAGCTGGTGCGATTTAGACTTTCATTGCTGATGCACTTCATATTTCTTAGGGGCTGTTTGTGGGTGATTTAATGCCTCTTCTAGCTCTAGTCTGCAGGTCCTTTGCTGTTGCTAACCCTAAGTTTGTTGAAATAGCATAGCAGTGAAAATAGTTAAATCTTTATGAGAGCAGGAAGGCGGACTTCCCTGTACTTCAGTATGGTGAAAAGTGAAGTCTTTTGTGTAATGTAAAGGATTTGGGGCATAGGTTTTTGGGTATAAAATAGAAGTTGCTTACCAGGAGAAACACTGAAGAATTCTGTGGGATAGGTTTCTGACAGAAGACCAATCAAGAACTGTATTTTTTGACAGTAAGAACTGACAGACATGCAATAGGGAGCCATTTTTCATCAGTAAGAGTAAGCATAATTTAAAAATTACATTAATTATATAAATTATATATAATAAATTTCATAGTTTTGATCTTACAAGGCTGCCTGTCAAAATGTATAGCAAAATTAATTATAAGGAAATCACTGTACTACAAACTAAAGGTTCTGTTATTAAATTCCAAAATCATTTTGGACTGCATCTAGGAAAATGAGAACCAAACTAGATTATTATAAGAAATTGTTTACAAAGAAAAATATGTCAAAGGCTGACTTTGAGTACTTTCAAATGGATATAAGATAAAATGCCACAGCATAAAACAACATATAGTCAGTGACAGTGTGTATATATCATGCTATAAGGTTATCTTCAGTTTTGTCTAAAGTTCATTGTTTCTCTCCCATTACTCCTTCAGTCATTTTGTCCTGATCTTCACTGTGAGAGAACAAATACCTGACTTTTGGTAAAATTCAGAGGATCTTCAGACCTTCAAACATTGCTAAGTGGAGTAGTATTAAATTTCTCCTGCTAGTAAAAGTTAAGGCTACATGTCAGTTGGTTGACTGGTAGTTTTGAAAACTATAATCCAGAGTTCTTGTCTCAAAAAACTGACAAGCAGTTTAGAGCGCAAGTTTTGCTGAAAGCAATAGGGGCATGGTTATTAAATGCTTGTTGCTTTTTTTGAAAAATAAACTTGGGCTCTGGAATTGCTTTTTCTAACTTTTTTTTTCCCCCAGCCTTAAAAGGGTTTTACTCTTAGTTCAGAAACCTAATATGTTACTACTTTCAAATTAAAGCTCTTTGTACATTATGTTCTTTAATATACTTAGAAAAATAACTTATAACAAGATTCTGAGACACTCTAAAAACTTAGGTCTGTAATGGCACTTGTAGAATGGTATATGACACCAGTAAAACGTTTACAGTCACATTTTTAGTCCTTGTGATAGTGGCGTATTGATTATATACAACTACAAAGCAATAAGAAAGGATCAAGATACTATGAAGTACTGTGTTTACACTGCCTTCAGAGAATACTTCTGTTACTCAAGAGCCCTATTCAGTCAGTTATATGGCACGTAATTTCCATTAGGTTATGTAAGCTGGCTTCATCCCATGCCAACCTATTTGGGGAAAACTTGATCAGTGCTGCTGTGCTGGAGGGGGAAGAAAAACAATCCTACCTGACAGTTGGTCTGTTTATTCTTTTCTTGTTTGCTCAAAGTTGAGTAGTGGGTAAGTAGACAGGCTGATGTAACTTGGACCGGAGGTCCAGGCGGTTTGGTGTTTTCTGTATGGGGGACCTCACCTTCAAAAGGAAATCAGCAGTCATGAAATGGAGAATTATGGAAGACTTTTGCAAAGGAGAGCTTTCATCCTGACTCTTGTTAAACTGAGGCTGCCTTACAACCTAGAATGTTCGAAATCGTATCTTTTCCACAGGTGGATGATTTAAAAGTTATTTCCTGTTGTAACTTTGGATGTTTTCCTCTTTTATATGAAAGATCTCTTCTTTTGTGGAACCTTAGAAAGGTCTGATAGCTTGAGTCACTCAACTGAATTTTTGGCTGGACTTATGAGCGCCTTGAGGTGATACACTGGTGTCTAATTGAAAGCATAATAAAGGGTAGCAAGGGTGGTTAAAAATGCTATATTCTTAATAGGAGTAATGTCTAATGTTTCCCGCTTTGTTTGTCCTAGTGGATTGTAAATGAAAAAGAATACGTAGTAAAACATAAAAGACAAAAAGTAGTAGCTATAAAGTTGGAGTTTGAGAAGGTGTTTAAAATAAATTTATAGAGCCTAAAAAGTACGCATCGACACCTGCCAATGAGATGAAAACTGTGGAAAACAGATATTTTACAAAATTGGTAACAGCACTTGTACTGCTTTAAAGAGGTTCTTGGAGAATTGAGTTCCTAGCCAGATGTAGGACATGCAAAGTTTTGGGAGACAGCAACTTATGTTTTAGGGCATCCACTGATTTCAGAAGCCCTTAGCATTGCTAAGAAAATTGCCTTGTCATTTCAGCTTTCCCACAAAGCCTTCACTTCATTGGCAGACTGATGCAAAAGGACAGTTTTGCCAGGAAAAGAAGATGGCATGCACAGACTCATTGAGTAGAACTACCTTGTGGTTTTTGGAGAGACTTTTGACAGAATTCTTCATTTTCTCTGCTGCCTCCTGGGCTCTAAGCAGGACCTGATTAGTTCTGCCAACTCCGTTCTGCTGCTGCTGCTCAGCAAATCCGTAAAAGGCAGCAGAAACACAAGCCATTCTGTTAGTATATGCTGGGTGCTTGCTTTCTCCAGAGGTTCTGTACTGCATTTTGGGGAAACTTTCTTCAGAGCCGAAAAGAATGGCATGAGCTTAGAAAACCTTTGGAATTTGTGCTGCAGAAGTTAATGTCTTCTGCTTCCTGTCTGCTGGTAGCAAGCAGGAAGGTAAATTTCCCACACCCCCCATTTGAAAATACAAACTTAGAGATAAGGAAAATCATGTAGTTTAATATTTTATGTTTTCAGGTAACACACATGCACGGTATTCCTACAAAGTAATGGGATAACTGAGGCTCCTTAGTGAAAATGGAGGGATAATATTCCAATGTTAAGAGTGTTAGGGTTTTGAATTAAGAAGTGCTGGATATTTTATAGGAAACCTTGAGGATAGAGGTGGATGGGGGGGAACATTAGGAGCATAGAAATTTATGAAAAGCTAAACATCTGTTACTAAAAACCAGGTCAGAACAAAACTACAGCAGTGAATACACTTAAGTGTTAATTCTCCCAGGAAAATTTTTGCTTTATTTCTAATCTTTGGTTTATAAAAAGTTCTTTGAAACTTTATTCATACTGATGAAAAATTGGATTGACCCCAAAATAGTTATTCATTTGTGTAGATTTATTCATGTGTTTGAGTATTTGCAGCCAGGGGATCTTAACTAGTTTTGGTTGCACTGAAATTTATAATGAACTTTGAAAGAATCATAGTGACTATTGATTTTTAGCCATTACTTTTACAGAAAACTGTAACTGTGGGAATTACTATGCTTGCAAATAGGCAGAAAGAAATGTTTGCTCAAACAAGTAAAAGGCAAATAAAAGGGATGGTGATGACCTGTAACTGACTAAGGTACAGCATAAAGGAGATCCAGGAGATCTAATTTCTAGGCAAGCTCTCAGTTTTATCTTGTGATCTTCCTAATTTTCACTATTCTTCTGTGAAGTATGATCAGTAGGGGAAGAGGTGTGACAGAGCTCCCTGTCAAAAGGGGCCTTTCAGGCAGGAGTTACTCAGATCACGCTTACTTCCCTCCTTTTCCATAGACCAAACAAATATTTTTGCTTAGTTCCTGAAAAATTGTGTATTTAATTCTATAGGGCAGCAAAATTGGGAGAAGTTCTGTTCACAATGATATTTATAATTGCCAGTAATGGTGTATAGATATACTGCCATATGTGTATTGATTTTGCAAGCATGCGATTAACCACTCAAAATAATTAGGGCAAGAAAGTTCACTGAACAATTTTCTCTTATATTTTTCGGCTCATATTACTGGTAATATATGCCTTTAGAGGGAAAAATCTTACGGGAGAAAAATCTGTTTTCAAAGATTCCTGTAGTTTTGTTTCATGATTGAAATTTCTTATGTATGAGAGAAATCGCTTTGTAAAAAAAACAAAAACAAAAACAACAAAAAACCACAACAACAAACCCCAAACAACCCCCCCAACCAAAAAAACCCAACCAAACAAAAAAAACCAACCCAACAAACAAACAAAAAAAAGTAAAAGAAATTGAGATAATATATTCTAGGAATATATCTGGTTTGTTACAATTAGCTTCTCCATGTTGATTAAAGAAAAGAGATCATGAATGGAGTAGAAGCTGTATTTTGACTCCAATAGTCCTTCCTCCAGTAGTGGAAAGCTGACCTGATAATTTGGACAAGTGTGAAGGCTTATTCTTTTGGCGGTTCTTGTGTCTTGGTCCTGTTGTGAGCAAGAGATGAAGTAAAAGTCTCAAGTAGAACAATTGATTCAGTTAAACTGTTGAGTGTTGAAATTGCATTGCTATGCTCAAAATCTTGTTGGCAAAAAGGAAACACACCTTATATATAAAGCCCAGAATTTATTGCTAGTGTAATAGAAACTGTCACAGTCTAACTGAAGAATCATTATTAGTCCACATCCATTTACTACAGGAAAAATAAAACAAAAGAAATCAATGCTGCATACAGAAGAATATCCCAGTAATAAATAATACAGGTAAAATTGTTATACGCACACTAATTTCAATCCCTTTTCCTGGTGTTATGCTCACCATTCCTTGCTCCTCTGAATACTAAAATCAAGCCCTTGAGTCAGGTGTTTAGGGGTAGGAGTGATGCACCCCTTTGCCCTGGAATATATTATATTGACGGTTTCTTTTTCCTCCCCTTCCTTTTCTTGTCCCTTTTAATTTACATGGGGCTATTTTCATGTGTTCTAGCATGCTTTTGCATGCATATTCTCTTTCTTCATTGGTCTGGGACTCCACAGTGCATCTGAATTTATATAGTGTATGATGCATTTTACATGTTAATTATTGCTACTTCTCGTATTCCTAAAATCTGTTTTGGTCCAGTTCCAGGTCTGCGCATCTTTACTTGATCATAGGTGACTTGTTTATGGCCCTGGGGCCCTATCCCTTATTATCCCCTGCTGTACTGCTTTGCCCTGCATCCTGTGTCTCCACTTCTCAAAGGCCTCTGCTATCATACTAGGCCTGTATTTTTGTATACTGCATCATGGTGTTGGCTGTAAATATTCTGTGCAGAATAACTACTTGTTACTGTTGTCTATATAAAACTACAATGGTTCCTTGCAAAAGTAAACCAAATTAGTCAGAGCTACCTGGTCAGAAGAAAAATGTTACTTTTGCAGCTAAGGAAGCCAAAACATAGCTGCAGGCAGACCCGAAAAACTTCAGACGGAGCAAGTCCGACAAGCTTCTGAGGCCTTGCATACTTTGTATTTAGAAAGTCTGTGGTCTGGTACTAGCAATGGCAGTATAGTGTTATTAGGTGACAGCATGCATCACTTGCTTTAGCTGGTTTGGGGGATGCTTGGTACTTCTGAATCAGACAAGTGATGTCAAGTTCAGTCACTAAAACTGGGAGGACAGAAGATTGGCACATGTACTTGAATACTTCGTCTTTTATTTCTGCATGCTTATCTCTCAAAGTTCATATAGAGACAAGTCAGATTTCTGTGAGATCTTTTGCAGTGTTTTGAATATCTCTGGGTAAAAAACATTATATAAACTTTAGATAGTCCATTCACCATTGCTTTTGATGCAGAAGACATTTACAATAGAGCCATAATGCATGCAAGTAACTTCTCCCTACCCCCTTTCTTTTTTCCCCTCCAAGTAGGCAAACTACATATGAGGTACAAAGTAAGAGTTTTTAAAGCAGACCTCTTCATTAATCTGTCACAACTTTCTGCCTGCTGGATTTGTTCCCTTGTGCAAGCAAACTTGATTTCCTTCCTCCACGGGAAACAGGAGGTTGTGTCTTGTTGGGGTCTTTTCAATGATGTTCTTGCTTGGAGTAGGTTCCCTTCCAGGGTTAGGGGCAAATTTCAGTGATGAGTAGATCAGAAGTCCTCAGGAGTGCAGAGATTTGTGCATTATAACTTTTTTTGATGCCTATTTAAAAAAAAAATTAGGAAGAAAGCTTAAGACTGAGTTGTACTTCATTTTTCTAGTGACATTTTCTTTTCCTGTAGAAGATTTGCTTTTTTGCTTGAAAGACTATCGGGAGAGTTGTGAGCTTTGGCTGTCACCTCTTCATGGTATCTGGAGAGTCTCTGTGGATCTTGAAACACTGGCTGGGCTTAGGGGCTGGCTTTCTGTTTCCCCTGTTAAAAAGAGAATCTTGTGAAAATATTGATGTCCAGGAGGGAGATCTCTAAGGGAAAAAATTCTGGCAGGAAAGGCAAGAGAGGCCCTGTTTGATAAAAATAGCAGCCAGCAAAGGGAAAACCTGAAAAAGAGAACTGGTGTTAAGAAGCAAACTACTTTTCTTTGGCATATTGTACCATTTGGTATTTAATAGCTGTTTTTCCTCAGGCATGTTGAGCCTTCAGGGCCAAGTCAAAATGAAGCCCCTATTCCCATTAAGAAAGGGGTTGTAAAGCGAGCATTTTCCTAGTGTCCGTGCGGTGCTGAACCAAGGGTGGGTTATGGAGCTTCCCATGGTACTGGCAGGTAGTTTTATGGCAGTCCACCTGGCCCATGCATGGTCTTGTTGTTTTTGTGCTCTGTCCCGTGTCCCCCTGTTGTTGGACTTGAAAGAAGGCTTTGTGTGAAAGCTGGTTTTTTCGTAAGCTTTTGGCCGCTTTCTGGGGTTGCAGTGTGCTGAAGGGCTTCTGAAGTTGGGAGCCGGGTGGAGAAGGGGAAGGCTCGCGTGGTGGTTTGCAAAATACTGCTTTGGGAATAAACTAGCCCCTTTGACTTCATGTGTTTATCATCATTCACCCTGCTTCTCCCCTTACACAGCTCCTTCCTTGCCTTTTTTTTTTTTTTTTTTTTTTTTTTAACCTTGCCTTAAAAATGGGGCATGTGTTTCCCAGGGCAGGCAGCTGTCGTGTGTGCCCAGAGGGTGGTGGGGCCTGGAAGCTTCTAGAAGGTTCCGTGTGTGGGGCTCCCGGCAGGGGAGGGCTGCTCTGGAGGGATGCCTCAGGGCAGGGCGCTCCTTGGTAAGGAGGGCTAGGGGTGCTTTGGGGCACCTGCCGCTGTCCTCAGGGATTTAGTTATTTAGTAACTTATTTTTTGGTGTTTGCTGGCGTCCGGTTTTGGACGATTTCAGCAGTTCCAGCCAAAATCTCAACGGACCAGCCAGTCCCGAAATGGAGGGCAGGGTGCTGTTAGGATATGCTCTGTGGAAAGGCGTTGTGAGGGGGCTGAACCGCAGAAGGGGTGAGAGGAAGGGCGAGCGGGCGGCCCTGAGGCAGCGAGGAGAGCGGCGGCTTTGGCGGGAGCGGGAGCAGGAAGGGCCGTGGCAGAGAAAAGGTCGGTCTGGGCACGGAGGGGGCAACGAGAGCACGAGGAGGAGGCCCCTTCCTCAGCTTGCGGTGGTCTTAAATCTGACTCTGTTGTTAACAAAATTGATTTCGATTAAAATTTAAATTCTTCTGGGTTTTTGCCAAACAAGATGGATGCCCCATGGAAGACATGTCAGATGGGTAATTTACATGTGACCATACATCATGCGACAGAAGGGATTTCTTCCAAAGTTGAACACACTTCTGCCTCTTCTCAGTGTCCATATTATGAACACTTTTTTCTAGAGCACACATTAACATGTGCTAGAGACTGTCTGTAGAATCCAGTAATGTAAAACATCAAGATGCGTTGCAGACTAAATGCATAGAATAAACAAACAAACAAAAAGAATCAGATTAACTCAGATAAACAAGAGCTAAAATCACTCAGTGCTCCATGACTATAGTAGTACTCTGCTGGAACGTTTTACCGCCATTGTTGTAGCAGGATCACTGCTGGCTAATAATATTGGCATGAGACTTATTTTTTAGTCGTGTTTTTATTGACTTAACTTGAAGTTTATCAGGTTAATTTTCTTCTTGCTTTTAACTGGAAGTTGTCTTCTTTCAGACCGACCATATTTTTACATATTAAATACGTAATAGCATAATAAAACAGCCCTAATCTATGTATAAATTAGTTGATGAAGAAAAACTGTATAGCAAATATCTAATTCAGTGTAACAGCATCCTTATCTTAAAAACTAACTATATGCTTTAATCACAGAAGTAGCTGTCAACTATTCCACTATAAAATTAGATGATGTAGCAATATTTTGGGGGGGGGGGGGGGGGAATTGCTGCACCAGAAATCATCAACTTATCTTTGTACTTAATTAAATTCTAGCAAATGTAAACCAACAATGAGGACTGTAATACAGATAAGGAACTACATATGCTTTACTGCTTTTTAGTTATGTAGCAGTATCACATTGGCAAAGGTTGCTGTGTGTGTCATCTCATTTGTAGTGCACTGAGCTCATCCTAGCAGGAATGAAAATTCCCAACAAGTAAGAAAGCCAAAATATAGCTCAGAATTAGTGAGAATATAGTTCTGATATTGATTGTTCTTGAAATGACTTGATAATCCATAAAATTAAATCTGCTTTTATATTTTTTCTGTCATGTATTCTCTTGCCTGTACGTATGCTCATCTCTTGCCTTTACAGGTACACAGTGTTTCGAAGGTACTGTATCTTTGCAAAACTTTGTTTTGCAATATTAGAAGTGATGGTCAGGTGTCATAAACCATTGCTTCAATGGGAACAGGTTAAAGTGGTTGCACCATTCATTAGAAGTATACAAGAAATACAGCAGGGTGCCACTGAGGTTGAGAGCTGTAAGAAGGTTTTAAGAAAGATACTAACTTTCTCTCTACTGAACAGGCTCAGGAGAGTGGGTTTAGCACCAAAGAAAAAGCCAGCTTGCTTGCTCTTTGTTTTGAGTAATTATATAATTTTTTAAAAATGTTTCCTTAATGCTGTTAAATGTAGTTTTGATTTGGTGATCTTTATGATCCGAAAATCTTAGAACTGATAAACGGGGCAGGATTGACTCCAGCCAACAGATGCAGTGATTCACTTAGTGTCTGATTGTCCAGGGATGTAAATGTCAGCATCAAAAAGTGTTTAACAGATTGAGGTGAACTACTTGTGCACTCTGGTAACAAAGGGATTATGTTATATAGCTAGTATGCTGAGCCATTGCTCCCGTTTTTTGTCAACTTCCATAGCCTTCTGTGTATTTGACTTCCTGAAACATAATTGAAAATAGGAGTGTGCACAGATCCGGGCAGTAGAGCTGATGACTGGACTGCAGTGCTGCTGTCCTAGTATGCTTCCCTCACTGCTGGCTAGCAAAGAACAATGGTTTAAACATGGTCCCCTGGTAAGTAATTCTGTCTGCTCGTTCATCTCTACAGTGTAACAACACATACGGTTTCCTGTAGCTTTAGATCTGCTTTAACAATTAATTACTTAGTGCATGTGTATTTTGAATGTTTTTCTTCCTGTGAGGTGTCAGTGCACTGGAGCCATCCTTCAAAAGCATGTAACAGCTGCTAGAGTAATTTAAAGTTCAAAATCTGAAACTGGGTAGGCAATTGTGGATTATTAAAATAAATATGGGAAACAGTTACTGAGTCTCAACAAAGAAATTCTTTGAAAGTTCAGCAACTAGAACCTAATATTGTCTCCTTGCATTGCTAAGGTTGTCTTTTGTCAATGAAAATACTGGCTGTCACATGCACAAAACTGACATGCTGGGTAGCATAAGTTTACAGCAGCAAGAAAGGCAGAAGTCTGCTTAGTGGAGTGGAAGCAAAAGCATCTTGTCAACATATTTTAAAACAATTATCGCAGTTTTTATTTTTCTAAAACTTTTTCATTCCAGTAGCTGAGGATCTTACACTTAACAGCTATGTGCAGTTATGCCATGGTGCTATCCAATTAACCACCCGAGGTAGCACAGCTCAAAAAGATAGCTAAATAATACGTCTCAGCAGTAGTTCACATTTGTTAACCAGGGGGCTGTAGCACTATTCTTTTGGAGTGGTTGAATCCATTTTATAGTGTCTGCATGCTATTTTAAGGAGTATGATTTTTCTTTGTGTCTATGTGTTCATTCTAATGATGAGTGTATTTGTGCCTAGTTACTTCAGACTAGAAAGTTTTTCCTCTTTTTTTTTTTTCCCCTCTTTTGCCCCCAACCTCGGTGTGTTCCTTCTTTCTGCCTGGTGCATATATAAGATGTGGAGGATGCGATTTCAGTTCCTTTCTCCTGCCCATCTGAAATGGAGCACTCTGCTTCTGAAGCTCTTTTTTGCAGTAGAGCAGCAAGTGTTATGTGCTGTTCACTATCTACCTACCATGACCCAAGGCATCCTCTTGATTGTGTGCTGCTTGCGGTGATTGCACTCAGTCATCGTCTTTCCCACAGTCTGTAATGCCCTGGCCATGAGAGAAATTATATGTTCAAGGCATTCAGATCTCAGATAACGTGTGTGTAAAGCTCAGACTCCAGAACTGTCCCTTCAAGGATGTTACGTGTCCAGTTTTGACCATTCAGTCTCGTCTCTGGCAGCCCCAGAAACTTCCAGTGCAAATCTTTTGAGTCAGGTAAGGAGACCGCTGTCCTTTTTGTCATCTTGCAACTGTGCTGTACCTAAACTTTCCTATGACTGGTTAAGATTTTGTAGTATCTGGGGTCACCAGGGGGTCTTCTCGTGTAAGTGACATTCTTCTTGCTAAAGCAGTCATCTATGGCTGTGGACTGCTGTCAGCAAATACTCCAAGTTTGGTTTTCTGTGTGGCTGAGCAGCATCAGCTGGCTTTTGTCATTATTCCTGGAACCACTTGCAGGCTTCAGGGACACTACTGGCTGTAATCCAGCACTGGCACTGGAACAAGTCCCTGCCGTTACACTTCTTCAGTCATTTATCCTCACAAATGTGCTTTTCCAGCACTGATATTTCAGCAGCAGAAGCACGAAGCAACATTTCCTCCCAACACCGCAGTTTCTCTTGTGCAGCAATACGGTGAGCAGCCCTTTCATAGCTCTCACTGCAGAGGGATCTTACTGCAAAAATGTAAAGGACATGCCATCCTTCGAGTTGGTGCATGTCTGCATAGCCAAAGGGAATGGTAGGTTTCTGAGGCCTGTTGTTAGTCTATTCTAGCTGGTGGCGGGCACTGGAGCTTGGGCCCTGTCTTTCAAAAGCATTCTCCCACTGCTATCTGTTACCAGTGTTCCTTAAACCCTGAATCCTTTCCCTTAACCTGGGAGAACAAGGAACTGATTCACTAGAAAAACCAGGGGCCTTTCTGCAGCTTCTCTGGAGCACACAAGAATATGTGCACATTTCCCTCTGAAGAAGCAGAGTCCTACCTCTGTTTCATGCCTTACACTATCTTTTTCTGTGCCTGGGATTTTGCCACATCCCATGTTGGAGCTGGGTCAGGTAGTAGGGAGGTGTTTGGTTTTGTGCTCTTATGTGTCTGATGGACATGTTCTCAATTTTCAAGGAGCTGGTTGCCTGCCTCTGTGCAGCGTACTTCTCTCTGGTGGTGGCAGGTGCACTGGGGAAGGCTAAAACTGCCCGAGAGATGTGGCTGTTAAGAGAAGGGGGGATCTGGAGAAACTGGCTTACCACTCACTTTCACTTCATTTCTGCCTAGCAAACTATTGAGACTTGTTTGTCTGGCAAGGCTTCAATTTACTGGGCAAACTGACTTCTTTTGTGGTCTTTCTTCCATCTGGCACCAGAGAAAACTTCATGTTTATTGTGATAGATATACAGATGACTTCCCACATTAAATTCCAAGCTTTCTTTAAATTGGAGGACATGCCTAATGACTTAGTGTTGTTAAGAGTAGTGTACCTTAAAAACTTAGTACAGCTTACCTAAAATAATGGTATTGCTTTAATTACATTGGAGAAAATAATTTCAGCTGATTCCCCCGCCCTCATCTCTCTCATTATTTACAGAGCACGAGCTTAGAGGTTACTTATTTCAGTTTTATAATTTTGCAACCAGGGTCTATAAAAAATGACTTTGGAGCAAGAATTATGGTTGAGTATCAGTTTGTTATACCTGAAATAATGAATTTTTAGTGGTCAGTGCAAAGAGGGTTTTTCTAGTTGGTTGGGGTACCCCCCCCCCCTTATGATTCATTTTGCCAGCACAACGTCAATTTTTTTTCTCTTTTTTGGCAAAATAGTGAGCAATGGTAAACTACTGTGTGGTATACAATCCAGCCTATCTCGCCAACCCCAAATCTGCAGAATCTTCTTCTCAGCATTCTGCCACCCTTTTGGAGGAACTCCAAACTCATTCTCTCATTTTCTTGGATCTGCAACATTAATAAGGCATGTTCCCTACCCCCAAAACAAATAAAAAACACCAAACAAAACCAAAAATCAACCCAGACCCAAACCCCTAAACTAAATGTGGGTCAGAATCAGAATATGATTGTATATAATGTGAATACTCTGTCTTTATTGACATGAAGTTTGAGTTAGGGTAGTAAATATGATCCCTCATGATATGTGACTGAGCATTAGGCTCCGTGGAAAGAGTGATGTAAAGTAAGGCAGAGGGCTTAGAGTCCTTCCATGAGTGTGTTCATCAGCTCCTCCTTTTGACCCAGGGTTGAAATGGAATAGCCCCCATCTTCCAGCATTTGGTGCCAAGATATTCTGCTTCTATGTGGATAGAGGTGAAATCTTTTTTGAAGGAGCTTTTCCACGTGCTCTTGAAGCTGTTCAGTTAATCCCATTCCTGTTGTCTTCTGCATCAGATTTCTTGTGTTCCTATTTTTCTTTTCTTTTTTTTTTTTTTAACTGAGTTATCTATGAAGAAAACAAATAATATGATTAGGTTGAATGAGAAAGAAGCTTTCTACTGATTTCTTTCACACTTACTTCAGTCGGCTTTAGGTCATAACCACCAACGTTTCTAGTATTGGTCAAGAAAAGCAAGCATTCCCTCTCATAACTTTATTGGCCAGTTAGGAGCTTTGACTATTGCAAGAGTTGCATGACAGTCAAATTTGAATATTAATTTTTAAAAGTATTCTTTTCACATACCTACACTTCAATGAATTTCAGAAAGTTAATGGTTGATCTTACAGGTTGGCATGCAGTACAAATATTTTTATTATAAGATATCTTATAATGACAAATACATTAAGTAATTTTTTTGCTTTGTTTTGACACTTAATAGATGTAGTCTTAAAAACAATAATTGATGTGATACAGAAAACACACGATAGGGAAAGGAAGCACTGAATAAAATGACATGGTTAATTTAATAAAACTCGGGAAACCACCAATTGCATTTCTCGAGTGTCATAACACATCTCTAATTAGTTTGGAAAGAGTGTAGGAGCTATAGCACTGAGTCAAGCAGTCAGACTTCATATAAGTTGTAACTGGTAAAATACTCCTGTTTTTTTACTATGCTGATCATGTTTCCTTGCAAAAGCAAACTAAGCTAGGATTGTAAGCTCACTTCACTGTGTATGCAAAACATTTATTTACAAATGTATTTAAGTTTCCTGAGATGAAAAACTGTACTGAATGCTTTTGAAAGGCAGGTCAATGTAATGTTAACCTTACAAAATTATTGTTCCTTCTTTCTCTCTATTTCAAGTATGCTTCGATAGCTGGCCAGTCTCTTAAAAGAAGTCAAAGTATGAATCAGTGTACTATTATTTCTCGTTAATGATCTCATTAACCAAGCACTTTCTTTAGCAAAATACTTCTTACCAAACTGCATCTGTAAATACAGGATATGGTCTTCTGTGCTTGTGCCAACAATATTTTTATTGTTTTTTTAACACGGTAAACTTAAGTGCTGCTTTTCACTTCAAAACCAAAATAATTGTATATGGAAAGGGAAGACATACTGAGTTCTAGCCATGTGTTCAGGATAATAAACCTCTTGCAAACTCTTCCAGGGACTGAACAGCCAGCCCATCTTTATTACTAAGTATTTCTTGTATCGCCATGTATTGTGTTCAGTTACATACTGACCAGCACTTAATTCTGCTTTTGCCCAGGAATTACACTTTATATTGCCACCAGTTTGTACCTCCAGCTTTGGGATGTTGGTGCTAGTTTTAAATCTGTTAAGTCCTCCTCTTAGAACCACCTTCTGCCATGAATATTTCATTTTGTCCCTCTTCATTGTATTTATCCGAGCAGCATCCTTCGTTAATTTAATGAATTCAGAGGTGTGTCATACTGGATCCCGTGAAAGGTCTTAACAATTACGGTCTGGAGAGATGGTGTACAATTCTAGCATCAAAGGATGCAGTCAACCAAATGCTGATTTTTGAAGTTTGCAATGTACTGCATATAAAAATGGATAATTTTTGAGCATCAGTCAGATTAGGCTGAGACCAGAGCACCCAATTTTCTTTGCCTTTGGCCGAGTTTTCTTCTGACGTGTCAGCATAAAATGGTTAGAGAAAACCACAGGTTCACTTCAGCAGAAGCTTATCACTTTCTGGTTATAATGGAATTCTGGCACAAACTAGGGACAAACTAGGAAATCTCTTCTTCCTCTAGGCATTTTTGAGGCACCTTATTTTATATACTGATTATCTATAAATATATAAATATTTTAAAGTTTCATGTAGCAATAAAAAAACCCTGTTGCTTGGAATGCTTTTGCTGTTACATATTTGCCTAAATACGTTCTACTCAAACTTTCATTGGTTAGGTCTTTGTTAACCAAAACACGCTATGACAATCCAAATTGCCTACTTTACAAAAAAGCCTATATTGATTTTTCATTTTTAACCAAAAAGGTTAGTGTAACCTTTTGGGGGCAATAGGTTCAATATGTCAACAGACTTGGAATGCAGCTTGTTTCTTAGGCTTAGCTTTTTTTGTCTTTCCAAAACTGAAAAACCTCAGTGGGGTCAGCAAAGTGTCTTACTTATTCAGGGGTGTGTAATAAACAGAAATTAGGAGGATGGCCAGTATGGAAGTTAATAACTAATCCTTTACCTGTTCTTTAATTGCTTGATATTTTTTGAATGGTATTACCCAAGTATAAGCTGTTCTTACAAGTACTCTCTCTTATTTAATAGAATAGTTAAAATACTGCTCTGTCTGGAAGTATTTTATTAAGCTTTCAGATGAGATTTATGATGGTTTTGTTGTATCTAAAACAGGTGCCCATAGCTTCTACTGACCTCATGTCAATTCCAGAGTAATTTCTAATTGATTTAAACTCTGGCAATTTAAAATTATATATTAGAACATGTGTTGATCTTTGATAGCAGACTTTAAAATGCACTTTTTAAAATACACAAAAAGCATAAAAAGTGTAAATGGGTTCTATAGCCATTAAAGACATTTTTGTAGGAATACATCAATATCTACTTAGAGCAATCTGCTGAGATTATTCATATATTGAAATTATAGTTTCAAATCATTAGATATTTATCTGGAAAGCACTGGGGGGTGGGGAGGAGAACACTCTTATAACCCTGAGGTTTTTATAGCATTTGCAGTCCATTAGTTAGAAGATGCATTACTCATTTTTTCAGTGTTGGAAGATTTATATCCTCCAGTTAATTGCTCCTACTTATGATTTTAAAGGATTTTTACAGAGCATTCACTTGAGAGTGTTCATATATATATATAAAAATAAATAAATAAAAATTGTAAAGCTACACAGAAACTCCAGTATGTGTACTATGAGGTGCAAATAACATGCACATTTGTTAGTTGGAGTGGGAAGTTCAGCAAAAGGCTCTTCGTTGTGTGATGCTATACTATCAAACCCTCCAAAATCTATATAATTTGTATCTTGAAGAATAAGCTGTAAGAGCAAAAATACCTTTGGGAGTTGATTTTTTTTTTTCTTTCTGCTAGAACAGTTAGAGAGCTGCAAAGCACAGGTCCTATGTCTGTGTTGTGGCTGTCAGTGTTATTATAAATCTGCTAATTAATAAGAAAAGACTTAAAAATAGTCTTAAAACATGTAGGATTTCATTTCAAAACATGAAGGAAGAAAAAATGACCATCTCCTGAAATGGTGGTAGTTACTAAATCAAAGAGAGAACAAAAGGACTTCTACAAATGCAGAAGTTGTTTAGGGACAGATGTAGTCAGTCATCCCTTTTTGTGTAAGATAGCACAGCTGTGTGCTGCATTTGAAGTTGTAAAATACATTAGAAATATGAAATCTGAGGAGGAAGAAAACCCAACAGTTTTTGAAGAGCACTTGGAGCTGGTGTAATTCCTATTTGTGCTTTTGGAAATTCTTCTTCAAAGACAAAGTACAAGAAGTATAAAGAGTTGTTTACTTTGGAAGTAGTTATGTCAAAATGTGAAGGCATGTATTTCCTTTGGTTTGCTTTATTTTCTTTCCAGAGATAGTTGTAGCATTTTTTTTTCTTCCAGCTTACTGTTTCTCCTTCATGCTACTGCAGTTCTGAAAAAGCTCTAATGTAGTAATAAATTCTGTGTTTTGAGAGCCATGAGATTTGTGGTTCTTGTGAGTCTCCACCAGGCTTCAAGGAACTGGCCCGCGCAGCTCTGCCCCGGGCTCTCATGTGTTTCATCTAGGTTTGACACTTCAGATTTTCCAAGGTTGCCAAAACCGAATTATTTTATGGGAAAAAGTTAAGGGTTTTTTTTTGTTTAGTGCAAACTAATTATTTCAAGATGCTTGTGTTAGCATTTAGTGATCTAAAAGTGATGCACTAGTCTGGGTAAAGCCAGTGTTATGCAGTAGAAATCCAGTTGTTTCTTCACAGTGATCTGAGCAGCTTTTTAATCCTGGATTGAGTGAAAACTCCTTTGAGTTTGTAATAGTGCTCTGTATAAGTAGTTGTGGGGCACCTTCCCACCAGGGCTTATGTTAATATAAAAAATAAAAACAGTGGAAATTAAATTCTTCTACAGTGTGGTGATAACTTTCCTCATGCCTTCACTTCTGGAAGCATCTGGGAAACCTTATTTGGTCAATATGCCTTTGGTGTGATTCATCACCACAAATATTTTTTTGTCTATCATGAACTATCAGTTCATCAGTATGTCAGTCAGTTTGTAAATAACAGTCTGGAAGAAAAGATTACTTTTGCAACATTTTTAAAGGTAAATTGTTCTGTGAAAAGATCTTTTTCTTCTGAAGTATATCTGTCTGCAGAATTTTTTTTCTTTTTTCCTCCCTATGTTTGATATAGTCAAAACATTTCAAGATTATAGTCCAGTCTAAACCTCCCCTGGCACAGCTTTGGACCATTCCCAGGCGTCCTATCACTGGATCCCGGGGTGAAGAGCTCAGCCCCTTCCTCTCCACTTCCCCTCCTCAGGAAGCTGCGGAGAGCAATGAGGTCGCCCCTCAGCCTCCTTTTCTCCAAACTAGACCAGCCCAAAGTTGTTGGCCGCTCCTCATAGGACATTCCCTTCAGTCCTTTCACCAGCTTTGTTGCCCTCGTCTGGACACGTTCAAGTACCTTCACAGCCTTCTGAAACTGTGGGGCCCAGAACTGCACACAGCACTCAAGGTGAGGCCGCGCCAACGTTGAGTACAGTGGGATCGTCACCTCTTTTGACTGGCTGGTTATGCTGGGTTTGATGCACCCCAGGATGCGGTTTGTACCTTAGCATAATTCATGTACACACAAAGCGGGGAAAATAGAAGGGAAGATATTTTCCTGAAATGATCACCAACAGTTTTTTTGCTCAGAAACTTCTAGGCCTCTCAGCTGTGTGCTATAAAAATCTAATATTCGTTTTCTGTCAAGACTGTATTCTCAATGCTGACAGCATGCTGCTTCCAAGAAATACTCCTTGCATTGTATCTGCAGAGGTTCTCTTCTGCCCTAGCTGTCTGTGTTGTCTGCTGCACTGAGGGGCTTCGGTACTCTTCTTGATGAGGCAAAAGAAGCATAATTGGCACAACTGCAGGCTTTATCAAAGCCTTTGGATTGCCTTTGGATCCTGGGCTCCCTCGGTGGCAGCCATTAACACCTTCCAATATAGCATTAGGCTACTAATAGTGACCGTAATTGCTTGTTGAACTTCAGAGAACCTGTCTTAAAATGTCATGGGAAATCACCAGTAAACTCTGTTGGTTACAGTTTCCACTGTCATTATTGTAATTTGCTGCATTGTCCTTAGGATATTTTAGGGGACTGCTTTGTATGAGGCATGTATTCCAACACAAAATTTCTTGCACATCTTTACATTATAATTGTGATTGATAGATGGCCCAGTGGCACATACCAGAGAGTTTGACCAGAGTCTGGTTAAGAGTGGTTATTGCCAGTTGAGCCTGATTTTAGCACAGGAATAAGGAAATGTACTTGGCAGAGTGATTAATTACATCTGATAAGAATCAATAATCCTGTCAGTTTCTCTATAAATCCTCTTTGAAATGATGGATCTACAGTATTTTACAGTGGTCATTATATTATGTGTGGAAATGGAACGGGGTACATGTATGTGAGTGTGGTGTGAAAAACATACAGAAGCAATGTGATCGTGTAACTAAGAATTACTTAATCATGCTGGTGAAAGTTAATTGTATCATTCTCCACAGAATAAAGAACTATATTCCCAAAAGACATTCATTAACTTTAAACTCAGAATAGCAAGACAGTAACAGCAGTAGCATAATCATCTATATTTTTGCTCTTTTTTTAAAAACAGTATGGTTAATTTAACATGTAATTGATTTTTTTGACTAATGGACAACTGATGAAAATAGAATAAGATATCTCTGATGATAACCCGTTAGTTTCAAATCTTGGCATCTATAATTCAGAATTACTCTTGTACTGAATGCAATTGTTTCAGTTACTTAAGTGGGGTTCTCGGGGAGGCGGGGGGGCGGAAATTCCTGTGACCATAACAGAGTTCAAGATGGATGTATCTTTTTGTTTGTTCAGCTGAGTTTCAAAGGTAGAAATATTGTTTCAGGATTCTAGGAAGGAGAAAGAAATTAATAATATAGTTTTAATAAGTATTGTGCTTTGCATTTTCTTAAAAAAATGCAAGTGGACATTTGCACCATCAGGTCGTGCCTTGCTATATGAATGATGAATCTTCTGAAAGAAACTTTCTCTGGATATTTTTAAACTAGGACTTTATTTTCAGTCCTGTTCTTGTGACTTTGTTTTTGCATCTTATTTTAGCCCAGTGTTCCTTAAACTGCTTCTAAATGGAGCACACTGGAAAGATATTTAATACCTCAGAAATGGGATTTAAATGTATTTATGCAGCCACAAGCAGAACACTGATATGCCAAGGAGCATATGAAAAGAACATTCTTTTGTTACATTTCTGCCTTCAAACTGGGGAAAAAAAAGCCTGATGGGTTTCTTTGGCTCTGTCTAAACTCTTCCACCTCCCTGCATGCAGCATCATCATCCTGCTAGAGGCTGATCACTTGTTCCGAAGAGTGAATTTCCTGTGAAGAGTTCTTAGACAATACTGCCAGACTACCAATGTCTTTGTCCTATGTTATCGTAACAAAACTTTTTTTTTTCTTTAAATAGAAAGTCAAATTGAATCTCCAGTCACTCTTCCTTATGGTTGAAGTCAGATGAGATGGTTTAAACTGATCTAACAGCTTGTGGCAACTAAAAGATGCAATCTTACTGCCTCCATGCTTACACGTGTGTGTGGCTCCAGTTCTGTTCATCCGACCCCTCAAGGAATTGCTTCAGCTCACTAAGCCTGCAGGAAACTAACACAGTAGAAAGTGTGAGTAGTTTTCTGCTGTCTCAGTGAGTCGAAACTGTATATGGTGCAGTCAAGGAAGGGGCTATGGGGGGGTATGGAAGGAGACAGGACTGTATAGCCAAGCATGGAGCAAGTTGGAGAGCGACAAGCAGTAAGACAGACAGTCTAGAGTGCAGGGAGCTCTTAAGATTACCTTAGCTGTACTGCTGAGTGCCTTTGAAGTCTGAATACAAGTATCACAATCTTTGGTAAGTGAACTTGTCATGAACAAAAGGTAATTTTTTGTCAGGAGACATTGCTAAGCAACTGGTAGCACAGTAGCAGTTAGAAAGATTTATGTGACATAAGCTTTATTATTTACGTGAAAGTTATGTATTTTCTAGTCAGCCTCTCCTACTCCCAGATCTTCAGTGTTATTTGTTCCGAATTTTGTAGTTGAAGTTGCATGGCACTTAGGTCAGTTTTGAAAGTATTTTACAAATGCCGCCTTCTCTATAAAATACTTCCTGTTCTCTCCAGGTTGGTACGGCTACTATATATGTTCTGGAATGGGTGGTTCTCATAAGCAGACTAACACTATTTGGGGGATAAAATTGCCCTTACTAATGAAATTGAGTTTTAAGGTAGAAATTGTTGTAACTCTTGCTTCACAAGAGTGTTTCTCCTATTTCTGTCATTTTTGTGAACTAAATGAGTGGTCCGCAGGGTGAGACAGCCGATTCTTACCTGTTTACAGAGCTCAGCTACTGATTTAAACCATCACACAGCTGGCAACATGCTCTTAGAGTGCAATATGCATAATTTATGGAGATCTGTGGAAATATTTAAATGGTGACATAAGGTGTAGGGCATTAGAGAACTACAATATGGATTCTGAAATTTGCATTTTGAAATTCATCTGCATGTTTACTGCTTAATGTTCTTCTTGCCTATCAGAAAGTGGATTATGAATATATATATATATATAGATATATGCGGCTACTGAATGATGGGCCAGATTTGTTCTCATTCCCTTGACTTCACTGAAGTTGCTCCCGATCTACACTGGTGTAACCACAGTGCAAGCCAGGTGCTGTTATTCTGCTCCTGGAATCTTTTCTGCATATTGGATGTAGCCTGCTTGTGACATGGCATTTCAGATTCCTGCACAGGCAAGAATTGCATCTAAATATGAAGGCAGTTTAGAAGGCTTACTGGGTATTTGCTTCTTACTTCTGACAATGATGATTCATTCATCCTTTCTTCAATATATGTTTGTTACATAACGTCTGGTTTTTTTCTTCTCATTTGCTAATGCAGTAATTTAAATGCCAGGAATGCCAAAACCCCTAAATTTTTTATTACTTTTTACTCCTTTTGACCAAGATTTTCTTCTAGAGTTTTCTAATGGTTTGTGTATTTAAGATTTTTTTTTTTAGCATTATTTGTTCTAGGTATTATCTTCCCTTTTTACTAACTTAAAGGTATACTTTAACCATCACACTGCAGAATTGCTACTATTCTGGACATCTTTTTTTTTTTTTTTTTAATAGTACTATTCTTCCTTAGTTCCCTAATGCTTAATCATGTTGAATTAGTCCTAGAGGATAGAATAATGTTAAACGTGGGGGAGGTGGGGTGGGGTGGAGTTCTCTTCATTCTGTGTTTTTAATCCTCTATGGCTTCTAAAATGTGATCCCCTCCAAGATGTAGATGATGTGTAGGCAGATGGATAGTTTAATGGCCTCATAGACTTTCAGAAGTCAATATACAAACTATATTAAACCCCTGTTGCTAGCAGGCACTTCAGCCTCAATCAGTTACACTTCAAAGCAATTGTGAGATAAGAACAAGCAAAGAAAAGGTGGGTCTTGGGTAGGATTTGTATGGAAGTAGCAACTCTGAATAAATGTATTAACGATACTAGATTTTAGGGCTCTCATTTTCAAAAGGTTACTCACAAAGCTCTCATGTAATTTCAAAATGACAGCTTGTTGAAGATAAGAATGCAGTATGAAATCTACCTAGCTTAATAGGTTTGGATGGGAGGGGTGCTAAAATAAGACTGATGGTATACTTGCACTTCCTTCAGTCCACTCCTCTGAATTTTCAGATATACTCAGCAAAATCTCCAGAGAAATTTGAATGGGAAAAATAATTGTGCTAAAAATCAGAAGTTGAAGAGTCAGAAGAAAATTAGAAAGTGAATTAATTGGGCTGTTAGTTCATCAAGAAGAAAAATACCAGGCAAGGAAAAGCAGAAACTAATTTGGTTTTGGTGCAAGTGTAGCAAGCATACAAAGCAAAACTACAGACTAGGAAATGTGTTTTGTACTTGAAGAGAAATATGATGTAGTTGGGGTGAACGAAGTGTGGATAAATAAGGAAGCAGGGTAGGGTATTGAAACACCAAGATAAAGTATTGAGAAAGTAAGATTTCAGAGAATAGGTGGCAAAACAACATCTGCCCTAGGTCTCATACTGCTGCTGAGCCTGAAAGCGACTCTGCAGATACTTCTTGGCTTCTGTGATGTGCCTTCAGCAGCACAGGAGCGCAATGCGTTAGGCTGAACTGCAACTTTAGCAACTTTAATTACATTATAGGAGTGGCAGGAGGTCAATAATATTTGTAATGTGAGCATTTGTGACAAATCAATTGTATAATGAAAGTGATTATAACATCATTAGAAGTCTGATAACCCAATAACTTTATGATAATTACTTCTCAGTTATAGGGAATAATTTACCACAGGAGATGCTGGAATGTTAGATATGAACGCTAATAGCTATAGTCATATCTGAAGCATATGTGCCATTTAGTATCAAGTTTGAATCCCATCATTCATTTTAACATTGTAGACTTTTGACAAGCAAGGGCTGGATTTGGAAAGGTAGTTACACATATATATGTGTCTTTGGGTCCCTAAATGACTTGGGAAGGAGGAGTTAAATGTGCCCTTAAAAAGAAAGATGATGGGGGTTGTTTTGATACCTGGGTTTGCTTTTTGTGTCATATCAGCATGCTCGCTAGGTCCAACGCAGGGGGAGGGCTGTAAAGAGGTGGTTGAGGGCAGAGGATGAGAGTCCACTTTTTGATAGCAGTTAGTAAGGGCACTGGGTTATATCCAACATGAAATTGTACCACATTTCATTTCTGAAAATTAACTTATACTCCTAATTAACTTCCGAGATACTCCCCCCCACCCCTATACCCATTTATTTATTTAACCTATATAGCTGATTAAACTAATTCCTGGGAACTGTGCTTGTGAAGCAAATAGTAGGTTGTGCTCTAAGACTAAAATGATAATATGATTTATTATTTATGAAACTGTCCTGTTTGAAGAAAGGAAAATCACTACCTTTTCAGAAAAGTTCTTATGCCAGACTATTGACTATCAGAAGCAAAAATTTAATTTTTAGTTCTACAAATTTAGTACTTTGTTAGCGAGGGTTTTCTATCCTGTCTATCGTGATATGACTGGAATTTAAAAAAAAAAAGATATGATGCTGAAAACAAAGTATGTGAAGAACAGCTTGCCTGCATTGTTTCTGAACTGGATGAGGGAAATTGGTGTGCATTCATGTGGCTTCTTATTCAGTCTAATATTTCTGCTGGCAATTGGTCTGAGTTGCATGTAGGCTGTGTTTTTGCTTGGCACTTGTTAGTTTTTTAAATGGATGTTTTGGAGATGTTTAAAATGCTGACTGTGGCTCTCTTCAAACTAGATATATTGAAGAAAAGTATAATAGCAAGAGAGAAGTATAATATTGGAATTACTTAATTCTCAAGATACTACTGTAACAGAATTTTGATTTATGGGGGATTTTAGTTATCTTCAACTGATTTTTTTGTTGTATCTTTTTGTAAGTAAAATTTCCCAGCCCTCAGTAACATACTTGTTGAAGAGAAGGAATTGCTGGTTGTCACTGATTCTAGCACATTGATTGGAGTGTCATGACACAGGGGTGTTTCATTTCATTCCTCATTAAGGTGAGGAACTTGGATCCATAAAAAAATGAATCAAATCTCCATGGCAACATGTTAATCTTTTTGTGTAAACAGCATGCTTTCCCATTGCATATTTTGTTACCCTGAGGAAGAGCATCCTTTTCTATATACGTGTATGTGCATTTAGATGAGTATGCGCACACGCATATATAGTAAACATTTAAAATTAAATGTGTTAAAGAACTGAACTGAAACTGATCTTCTGTAAGAACACAAAATACAGCAAACAAGCAAGACCTAAACATGTCAGAGCTCCCACTGCTGTCCTGTGACATAGTAATTCAGAAAGAATCCTTCTCCCTCCATTCTGTGTGCCAAAATGTTTGCCTGTATTTATGTTGTGTTGTTAAAATGCCTGTTATACTGGATTCCACTGGTCTTTGTCCTTGTTCATCCATGACACACCCTGCTTCTTGCTTATTTTCTCCATCTCGTCTTCAGATTTTACTAGTTTGGGGTTTTTTTCCCATCAGGTGGCTAATTGTAAAAATAAATTATTAAAAGCCTGTAGAGCCTGCAGGAACCCATTAAAAACTCTGCTCCTCTGATGAGGATTTTCTGCTTAGACTTTCAACTGAGATTTGTCAGTTAATCAGCTTTTAATTTGATTAGCACATGACGTATTGACTTTGTTTCATTGGAGGTTCTCAGTCAACATTTCAGGAAGCACCCGGTCTAATTTATCCACATTAAATTCTAACTACATCAAGCAATTTTCATTTTAATACAAACTTTTAATCTCATCAAGTTAGTTGAGATGCATTTTCCATAAACATATCCTGGTTGGCATTAATTATATTACTATCCTTTAATTCTTTGTTTATGAAGATATAACTAGATTGTAGTTTATTTGTGTAAACGATTTCATAGACTGGAAAAATATTTAAAAACTTGAGGTTTCTGGAAATAAATTGGTTTCAGTCTGTTTTCAAAGTGATTCAGATTTGGGGTGTGGGTTTTGGTTGTTTTTTTGGGGGTTTTGTTTTTTTTGGGTGGTTTTTTTTTTTTTTTTTTTTAGAATCATCTGTCACTGAATCAAATGTCCTAATACTAAAGGGTACTAGTGCTGTTGCACTTGAAATGGAGTACTTAGTTTTAAATGGGATTGGGACTGGTGATAGGCATGAATGTAACTTTTGGTTTTTTGTGAATGCCCTTACTAAATGATGTGAAATCAATCTCTTCCTACCTTAGTAAATATTTTTGTATTTTTACAGGTGGTAGAAGAATGTTCACAGGAGTTGCAGGCCACTGTTAGAACTTATGGTACCTAGGCTGAGGTAAGAGACTTATCATTCCTTCTGTTTTGTTACTCTAGATGTGAAATGTTTGTGTAGACAAAAATTAACGTGTGGTTTCCTTATGGTAGTACTAAACTGAGAGATGTTTATCTGTTTTTCCAAGTTCGGCAGGGGGATTGAAGAGATAAACTGCATTCCTTAATATTTATCCTTGTCTGTAGCACTGAATAAATTAAAATAGAAACTTGCAAATAGCTTCTTGTTAGCCAAAATTTGTCATCCATCCCCCCCCCCCCCCCCCCAAGTCTGTTTATGTGATTTTTTGTTTACCTGCCCTAAAACAAGTAAGAAATTTTTATGTATGTCTCTGGTATAACAACATAACTTTTTATATTAATCAGTATGTTAAAACTGTAGTGAGTTTTTATGAGTGTAAGCACTACTTGGATCAATAAGTAATTAGAGAATCATAGAGAAAAGTAATTGGCTATGTGGCAGGCAGATTTTGAAGATACGTAGGCAAACAGAAGTCTTGAGTCTTTGTAGCTGGCATAAATGAAATTAGTGGAAAGAGTCTGATGCTTTTTAGAATGCTTTCAGGAAACACAGCATTTTGGAGGCTCTGATGTCTGTTTCACATTAGATCCATTTCACGTTAGTTTCCTCCTAAAATTTTTAAAGAAAGTAAAGGTAGAATGTCACTGTACATTTGTATCAATTAAAATGGAAGGCAAATCCAGTTCATTTTAAGTACATGAATAGTACTTTGCCAGAAAAGTGAACATCCCACTTTCAATAGGAAATTTAGTGTATGATCATGGTCAGATAGTCCTTCTTGTGTGTGATGGTTGTTCTCTTCACTGCTGTGTGCTGCAAAGTAGTTAATTTGCCAGAAGTGTTGCTTGTAACTTTGAACACTCAGGCTAATGTCCAGCAGTGGTAGGGCACTTTGAGATCTATTCTCCTCCCCCTCTAGCCGGAGAGGATCTATTTTGCTTAGGATACTTTTGTTAACCTTCACTTAAAACTAAGACACAGCTCACAGCAGAGGGCTGCTGTGCATCCTGCCATGCATCCAGTTGTAGCTTGATGCTGAAAATGGTGAGGGACAAGTTGCAGTACAGTGTGTAACACGCAGTTTCTACCTGTGGGAAGATTTTTGCACAACCTTCACCTGCCAAGAGGTTAAAAGTCAGATGTAACACCTATTCTTTATTATGTAATTCCTGATGTTAACTTTATAAAACAAGAAACGCATCAGGCACACAAGATTTTATAAGCTTAAACTGGCATTAGCAGTTCAATTTATATATAGTATTAGACAGCTCAAATACTTCTCTTATTACTATAATAAGGTTTGATGTTTTGATTTTATTGTTAGTCTATATTTCCTCCTGTCTTTTTAATGACTACAGACTAATTTACTGTCTGCTCACGCTGCTATTGGATTTCAAAAGAAAATGCAACAGGGAAAACTATTGCAAAAATAAAGTATTTATAGTTGAATTAAATGAAAATGGTAGAAAGTGTGAGGCTTTTGGATTAAGGATAAGTAATTAAGGCTGCATGGGTTTGTTTGTTTGTTTGTTTTTAAATTCTAAATCCAATATATGTGAACAGTGACTAAGTTAACTACATGCCTTCCTGCCCCTGTAGGAGTGCCTTCTCTTTAGTGCTTGTAATATGGAGGTTTCAGGCATGTATTTGCTTGGAACGGAAACAGCTACTACCACTTCCTGAAATTATTTTCAGGAAGGATGACAGGAACTTTTCTACCAATAGATTTTTTTAAATCTGATACATTGTATTTCTACTTCCTATTCTAAAATTCACTTCATTTGAACATGAGTAAATAGTAGGAGTTTTCTGCCTTTAAAATATTTTTCCATTCCTTTTCTCTTCAAGAGAAGTGGTATGTGAGCCTGAATGAGGGCAGGGCAAGCTTTGAAATGAGAGGCCAAACATACAGCTTATACAGAACCATGGAATGATGTAGACTCTAAAGTATCTCTAGAAGTCATTGTGTCCAATTCTGCACTCACGTGCAAGCCAATTTATAACATGTTGCTCAGTAAAGTCACTGTTCAGCTTGAAGATTCATGATTCTTTGGTTTTATAGCCTTGTTGTTTCTGTGTTTCTCTTTACTTTTTGACGTTGGATTTGTTGTAAGCAAAATTGTTTGGGAAGGAGAATTATGTTTTAGGCAGAGAAACCTGCCCGCTCTTTGGAACCCAAGAATTTATTTATCACCCAGCTAGTCACAACATACTCAACCGCAACCTAACAGAGCTGTCCCATCTCATCTGCCATACTGCTGAAGGTACAGCCACCCCTTTCTTTGGTGATTGTCTCTGCTTTCATCACCCATAGAGCCCTAAGGCTGATGAACAATCTTTAAGTTGGTCCATTGCAATTGGACATCAGCATCCAAACTTCTCACTGAGAGATGTACCTGATGCATTTTTCTCACTCTTTTAGGTTCACTTGGAGCTGTTTCATACAGTTGCTATAGCAGTCCACTTATTTTTTTCTTCACTGGTCTGCAACCTTGTGCTACATTGAAATTTTATTATATAAAGTCTGCGATTAAGAAATACTTGGTATGGTGCATTTCAGGATGTAAAGTTAGGTCATGTCATTTACACAAGTGTTAGAGAGTAGTTATATGTTATCTTCTTGACTCAGACCATCCTCTAGTCAAACAATACATTATGACATTTAGGCAAAAGAATCCCAATATCCTGCAGTTTTCCTGGAGGCTGATGGTTGGGTAAGAGGGACCACTCAGCCCATAAATTCCAAGGGTTACAATTCTGCTGTAGGAGATGTGCACCATCAGTTTGGACAACTGAAAGAAATCCACTGTTGCTGTTCATCCTCTCTGTGTAATGTACCCTCCTCATTTCCTTAGTAATCATTACATGGTCTCCATTTTTCTAACGGGTGATTTAATATTATATAGCAGTTTGCTGTGCAGTGTGAGTGTTTTACTCCTCTAAGAAAACGTAACCAGAGAAGCACGGAATCTAGGTATGGAGTTCAAAGATAATGATGGAAGATGTGATCAGAATTTCTATTAAAGGCTTAAGGTATGTTATTTACAACTGCTTTGGGTGTTACACTATAATTAATAGAAGGTAGCCAAAGGACACTCTCTTTGACAAACTGATTTAGGGTAATTGAGCAATGGACAACCCCATTTAAAAAAATGTCAATTTATTAACACAGTTATGGTCAATAGGAGGTGTATCTAGCACTTTCAGAAATCGGGTCAGTGAACTTTATTCAGTGCAGTAACTTAGTCTAATTAATGTCAAGACAACAATTTTGTTTATCTGTCTAGAGTAAGTCACTAGTTAGAATTTCTTTCAGGCTCCAAGTCATTTGGACGGGTGATCCAGTATTACATGTAAAAGTGATGAACTTTTGTTAGTAGCAGAATTCACAGTTCTCCTTTATGCTACTAAATTTTGTTACCACGTTTGCAGTAAACTCTACAAACTTAAAACACTTGTGGGGCAAAGGAAATGTTGCAGCTAACCTAAATGCAGAATTTCTTCACGTTTGAAGCTATGAATTGCATGGGCAGGCAGAGAGAGACAAAATTAATTATACCAGTATCAGTAACAAAGAAAGAATTATAAATGCATATGGATAAAGAAACCACAGTAGCAACATTCTTGGCTGAAAAGTTTTTGTCTTACCATGCTTTTTAGTATTTTTAATATGGTGGCATAAGACTTCTTATCTGGTTAATGTTACTGTATGTGAACAGCAATCTTGACCCGAGAGCTGGAGAATGAATTATTCATAACTGAGGAAAAGAGGCAGAGACTAAAGTTCAGCCAAAGGTGAGAGGAAATGTGACCTTAATTAGGAAGGGAAGAAGAGATAGGGGTTCTGTTCCTGGCCTGCTCTGTGACCTTGGGCAAGTAACTTTATCTCCAGATTTCGCCATTATTTCTCCTATCATTTGCCTGTCTTGGCTATTTAACCTGCGAGTTCTCTGAGGCAAGGATTGTGTCTTGATACTGATGTACAGCACACTAGGGCCCTAATCTTAGTTGAGGGTTCTGCATATGACTGCAAAACAGGGAAGAACTATCACAGTTTGTGTGCATCTGTGGAAGGAAGTTTGGAAGATGAGAGAAGTAAAATAGAATGGTTACAGCAGTAGCTTATCCTTCATCCCAGGACTATGTACGCATACCTAACACTGACACAGGGAAATGAATGCCCATTGTACTTGGTTTAGACTGTGACATTAATGGACTTGCTAAAATTTTAATAATGTATTTCTTTTAAAGAGTCATTCTGGCAATCTGACAAACCACCATTTAGCTCTAGCAATCAGTTTGATTTTCATCCTGAGCAATAGACTTGTTGATTGCTTTGAGAAGACTGAAGTTGCAAATATGTCAGACTAGAATAAATTAAGGAATTGACCTGCAGAGAGACAGAACAGGGTGATATTGTTCCCAAGCTTCTTGCCAACTTCAGAGGTTTGCACCATTCTCTTTCTGCCATCTAGGTTTTTTTCATATCTTATTTTTGCATGTCATCTCTATTGTCCTATTAAAACTTGTCTGCCTACTTGCCCGGCTCCTGCACAGACGCCTTGTGTTTCTACCCCATTGAATCCTTTAGATAGGACAGCTCTCCTAAATGAATTTGTCAGCTTTCTCCATATTCCAGTGTCTCACAAGAATGCAGCTGTTGAACATATGTTGGAAATAAAATGGTTTATATTTACAAATTTAGATTTCCACTCAGGAAAACAACTAAAAATCTTATGTATGTTACATTCTTACAGAATAGGGACTTTTTTCCAGCAAGAGCCTGTAAGAAGCAATTAATTGAAATTTATTACAATCTGTGTCATATATTAAAAACTCCAACCAAACAAAAAACAACAACAACAAACCCAACCAAATATAACACCTCTGACCACCTTTGTCTCCTGTGTGAAAAATAGCTTTTTAACTTTAACCTTTACTCTTTGTCTATAAATTATAAGCAATTTAGGGTGTCTAGACCTTTTCTCTCCTCTTCTGTTAGAAGGATGACAAAGCACACCAAGCATGTTTGGTGCTTGTAAAGCATACACCTTTACTCCTACTGTGTTTCTATTGTCACTTTTATTTGTGTAGATGCTTATATACAAGAACTCTTAAGAACTGCTTATTCCAAACTTTATTCGAGGGCAAAGATGGAATGAATAATCATCACTTCAAGATAGAGGCACTGTGCATGAAAACATACTTTTCTTAGAACTGGACCCAGTAATAAAAACAGCATTTGTATGTTTTTGTGATGAATCTCTGCAATTTTGTGAAAAAGACAAAATCCTCACTTTCGGTCAAAACAGTTAGCTTAACTCTTTTAATGGACTAGCTCTGTATGTTTCTGTGAAGGTAGGAACATAGTAGGGGAGAAGGCTAACTTCTTTTATCTACAAGTCTTATATTTAAATCTATAATGTTCAAATTAGATACAGGAATAAATTCAAGAGTTTACAGTACACTAGTCCACTTCTTTCCATACCCCCCAGGGAAAGAAGTTTCTTTTACAGCAGTTTCCTGCCGTTTCTACAGAACTATTAGTTTGATGTTGCTCCCAAGTGAAGAAGATTCATTGATGTAATTCCTTTGTATACACTTCATACCAATTCCTACCGCAGAATGAACTTTTACTACACTCTCTTCTTACATTGCTTCTTGCCAGCTGTGCCAGAAGACAGACTTATCTTAACTCTCTGTCCATACAGCTAATATTATATTCAATGTTTGGAAAATATAACTAGGGAAGCAAAAAGAACAGGTAGGAAAGGGGTAATATATATTATTTCTATTATGAGACACAGCTGACTTGAAATTTCATTTGTTTAAGGGTATGTCTTCAAATCAAATCTTCATATGTTAAAAAAAGATGTGTAATGTGGGAGGAAAGAAGAATTAGAACCTGTTTAGAAATCTAATATATTGTCAAAAACCCCTTATCTGAGCTTTAGTTATGGTCTTTTTATGGACAGAATGTAGGCTGAAAATGATTTTTAAAAAGTTAGCTTGGGTCAAATCTCTTGGACTTTGTGAAATACAGGTTATAGCAAGAACTTTCAATTACAATATGCGGATGCGATAGGTATGTTTCAGTGTTGAGCCACCAGTTACTACTGAGTGCTGTTTCCAAACCTTTCTTCTTGTCCCTCTCTGATAGTATGTACAGATCTGTTTTTAAAGCGTATTAGTGGAAAGGGAACTTGGCTCTTTTCCTTGCAAAACTGTTTGCTAAGTTGGAGCATGGGGGGTGGGGCAATTTGATTTCCACATGGTTCTGGAAATCCCTATAATTATCTGCAAACAACAATTGTTTAGGAGAGAGGTACATTTTCATGTCAAATGGAAGGTGGGTGTACTGGCATTACAGAGGCTATTTAGAATGAAAAAAATTGCCCATAGGACACAACAATTTTGCAGTGTCAGCGTCGATCTTTCAGGCTTATCAACCTTCACTGTAGTTGCTCATTTTAAATTTGTGGCATCTATCCCAGGATCTAAACTGAACTAATACTGAATAAAAACACAAAAGCCCTCATGATGCTTACTCTATATTGGCTTGAGAAATTAATTTTTCAGGATCAATATTGTTAAACTACTTTTGGAAACTTCTTATAAAAAAGTTAGTTATGTCACTCAGGTTGTCACTTGTGTTGCCCAGGAAGAACTATTTTCAGTTATTCTGACAAAGGAATTTGTGTTTCTGTCTGTTGGACTCGACTAGAATGTAAAGATTAGGACTTTGCATCCAGTTGAATGTGGGAATTTTCTCAGTTGTCCATGTATACGTAAGGAAAATGAAGCCATGGTGGAGATTTAGCTCTGTTCAGCTTAGTATATGCTAATGTATTCTTCTCAATGTAGTCTTTTACCTTGCCTAAATAAACTTTTAAATGCATATTTCTCTCAAGGTGCTCATAGAAGTTTACGTTAATCTGCAGTGTGCAGCAATTCCCAGAAAAATAATACCGGGAGAAGTCACTGTGAATTGTGTTATCATAAAAGCTAGAATCACTTATTTCCCTTTACAATTTAAAACATTGCACAAGACTCTCCAGGGTAGAAATAACATCTCCAGCTGGCCTGATTTGTGTTACTTTTAGTAACACCACCAAAAAAGTATTGCCTGTTGTAATTTGAAATTGAGTATGTACCTTATTACCAGAGTAGGAGGAATGCATTTCACTGTAGTTCTCATGGCAATGTCCATCAGGAGGAAAAGAAGAAGAAAACCCCCACGTAATCACTGAACATTCTGGATCATAAACATTTGGTAATGAAAATCAGAATTCAGTGAAAATCCACTTGAAATGTCTCAATTAAAAGCAGTTGTTACAGAGGCTGAGCATATGATGCAGCTTCTCAAAATTAGTCTTTTAAAGTTCTACCCATTTTGACGTTCTGAATTCACTTTGTGGCTTCTTTGTCTCTCTGAACAGCTTTACTTGTCTCTTGCTAAAAGACATGAAAATATAAATCAGCCGAAAGTTACGTGAATTAAGAAAACGTTCTGCAAATCATGGTGGGTTTGTTCTTGTGCAGAGGCAGTGATGCTTCACATCAGTGTGTGAAGGGTGCCTTAAGCAGAGCAGTCATTGCAGGACTATGACCACCCTGTTGCATATTTCTATAAATATGAAGTGCAAGAAGAAGCAAACACTGTAGGGGAATACACCCTGCAGTGCTCCAGGTTCTTGGCAGTAGGGTAGTACTTCTAATGAGTTACATGAAATCCTGGATGCTGTTACGGTTAAAAGGGTGAAAATCCATCAGCATTTAAATGTCAAAAGTCTCCTTGACTTGAATGAGATCAGAGTTAGTTCAGCTGGGGAAAAGATAATGTAAAAGGATCAGAAAGGAATGGATGCCGTTATGCGGCAGCTCTCTGAGGGAATGGAGAGCAGGATCTGTGTGCATCATTTTTGTGACCCTCCTGGGGCTGTCAACAGGTAGGCCTGATGGATCTGGTAATTATGGCTTAGACTGTTACCTCGGATAACTACTGTGCTATTGCATCTTTTTGTTCAGGGTTGCCGGTCCCCCTGCAGTGACGGGAGATCCGAGTTGCATTCCAACCTGAATTACCTTAGAATCCCATGAACTCTCTTCGCTACTTCAGCAGTAGCTCAGGCACAGTGCTTCAGCCAGCGCTGCTGTGGGGCTGCGGTTCCTGGCAGAGGTTGGAGCAGACAGCAGCTGAAGCTTCCACAAAATTGGGTTGGCTGGTTTGTGTGGTGGGGTTTTTTTTGTTGTTTGGGGTTTGTTTTTGTGCAAGAGTAAGAAGCCTTCAATTAATTTGCTGCCTTAATTGGTCTGAATTAATCCATGGTGCAACTGCATTAACTTCAACTGACCCTGCAAGATCATTAAAATGATAGAAAGGTATTGATACTTCCCTAATGCAGCCAAGTTGTTGTAAAAGAGGTCACCCTAATTTTTGTGTCATGGAACTAAAAATCTACGTATACCTTGCCTTCTGTTTTGTAAATATATTCTCTCAAATAAATCAGTGACTATTTTAGCTTGTAGCAGTGGGTTTCTACATGTATAAAACTCATCAATTCCTTTGCAAAAGGATGTTAATTTGTCTGTTAAGAGCTGAAGGTTTTCTTGCAGTTTATGTAGCTGGGAAGAAGAAAAGGAAGAAGAATTGGAGGGACAGTATATGGTCTCAGACATAGCTCATAAACCAGTAATGTTCTAATTAAAAAGTGGATGTATTTACTTGTTTGAAGTAGACAAAAATGTAAATTATGTTTTGCCCAAATTAGGATGGGTTTCCTGTTTACTTGTAGCTGCAATCATTGTGCAAGGTGAACTGTTCATGTAGAATTTTGTAAGGGTTTTGGAACTACTAGTCCTATCAAATTTTCTAAACTGAAAGCAAAGTCTAATGCGCTTACTACTGAAAACATGTTTTCCTTTGTATGTCCTATGCTGAAAACAAAAGACAAGCTGGTTGGTTGTTGTATCTGAACTTCCTTACATTTATCAGTATTATTTTTCTCTTCAAGAAATACTCAGTCAGCATGACTAGACTTAAGTTTTCAATAGTCTGAGTTATATTTTTGCTAGCTAGGGGTTTTTTTTTGTTTTAAATTCTCCTTTCTTTAAAAGATAGTCTACTTGATCTATACCTAAACTCTGATCAGTTCTGTTAAACTCACATGTACCTTGGAAACTACTGCTTCTGTTTTTGGTATGAAGAAGGGCTTTTATGTCTGGAATGTTGTCTGGATTTTCCAGGAATACCAGCTGCTCTAGTGAAAGATACTACTACTTCAGACACTTTTTCTGCCTGTGTGTTTACTCTGTTACAGCTGTTGTAGAATACGCTGCAGCAAAATACTTTGGTGCTGTTGCTACTGGAATCAGTTTACAAACCAGCCGCATAATTGGTCATTGCTTTATCAATTAATCTGTTTTGCTAAAATGATCTGCCATGTGATAAACCTGAACCATGTATCAGGATCCTGAATGATGAAACCATATTAGTTTTACTGAGTCTACTGAAAAGAATATTTTTGAGTCACCTGAAAAGTCCTTTGAGCCATGTTCATTTATTGAGCATCCTTTTGGGTTGGTGGTAGTTTACTGACGTCATCCTTCAGGTCTGTCTGTCCTTGTGAGTATCTGCCTGACACTGTGACTGCTTACAGCCCTGGAGCAAAGTAAACTCTTTGAAAGAAATTTGAAAGACAAATTTTCAAGTGGGTATTTCCAGAGTAACAGCACGGTTGGGTATTTTTTTTTTTCTTGACCCCACAGACCTTGGTGCTAGCTTAGCTGTGTAGGGTTGAATGCAACAAAAGCAGAAGAAAGAACAAATGGGATTTTGCCTGAGGCTAGCAGTCTTTTTAAAGAGGATCTGGCGGCAAGCTCACTCACTTTAGGAGGTGATATTAGTGAAAGGAAGAGATTAGTGGGTCTCCCCTAACTGCTGTATGATGATGTTTCTTCTGAGCTGTCACAGTCTCAGCCAGTTCCTATCCAGAATCTGAGAGTTAGCTGTAAAACTGTGCTTGACTTCTCAAATTCCAGGATGGATATGATACCTGCACACACACACACCACCACCCCCCACCCCACCCCACCCGGCTCCTTATTAAGTCAGAGATCTGGATGAGGGGAATACCTCACCCTAATCACAGAAATGAGGGAAAACTGTCAGGGAGCAAGGCAATGTTCCCACTCTGCATTTAGCTCTAGGCTAGCCACCCTGTTAGTCCTCAATGTCCCTCTGTGCCAAAAGCAACTAAGGAAACCCCTGGTTGAGGACCTCAGATGTCAAGGATGTGCCACCACCATTTGCCAGGAATGCTGATTCATTTTTGCCTCTTTCCATCTTGAGGCAGTGGAACAAGGTATGTTTGCAAAGTACCCAGTAGCAGAAGGGTGCATCTAAGGTAAGACTTATTACTAGCTTTTTTTCTTCCTGGCACCTGAAAGAAGATGTTATGTTGTGTCTCCTGCTTGTCATGCCCCCATTCTTGGCTTTGCTGAAAATGTACTCAGGGTGCTTCTTCAGGGTAGCTTGTTCTGTAGTTTGAGACTTGTCCATGTCCTATCAGTGAATGTGGAGAGGCTTTTATTCAGCTGAGTAAACAACAGTTTCTTGCAGAACTGCCCTGAAAATGGCAAGGGCAGCATACCAGTCTGTAGAAAGACCTTTAAACTCTTGAGTAGGGTATTGAGGAGGGAAAACAGGAGGCTGCTGGGAGGATTGTCATTGATTAATTCCACTTGAAACTGAGAGAGGAAACACTGAGTACAGATCTGTCTCCCTTTCTTCCCTCTCTTAACTGCTTCAGTCCAAATAATAATGAAAAAGCTACTATTCTCTTGCTTTCTTCTTTACTTTTACTGTTGTTGTTTACAAAAAAAAATATTCCTTGGTTCAGTATGAAGTCTGCACATTTATTTCCATCAGGTTTATCTGAGATCCTTCCTTAACCCCACACCCCCCACTTAACTGGCAATGTAGAAAATGCTTTGGTGGAATCAAGACTGCTGTTGTTCCTGCCAGTCTGTAAATGATACGTAACAAGTGGGCATAGATATTTAGATTTCTAATATGTTTCTCTGAATACATTGCTAGCCCAGACTTTGCGTCTTGTTTTCTTCCTGCTTATTATAGATGACATATTTGTCCCCAGAAGCTGTATTCCAACCATTCTGTGAATTTGTTTGGTTTTCTGCAAATATTTGTTTTAATTATGTCAACAGAATGAAAGCATCAATGACTATCACTGAATAAAAAGTTGTGTTGTACATATAAAAATAGAGAGCAAACATTCCATAAAAAAGAGAAACACATTTGTTTTTGCTGCACCATGGGATAAGTCAGGTTGGCAGGGACTTCCAGAGGCCTCTAGTCCAACCTCCTGCTAAAAGTAGAATGGAGACTGCAGAACCTCTCTGGGTAACCTGTTGCAGTGCCTGACAGTCCTCGGGGTTGGGTGGGTGGAAGTCTGAATCTCTCCTGTTCCAACCTCATTGGAAGTGTGATACAATAAATTATCTCTTCTTTAAACTTGTTGCTTGTTTTTGAAAGTAGCAGCAGGGATTTGTAATGGAAATACAACGCTCTATTTGTTCCTGCTGCATGGGCCTGAAGGTATTCACAGGATAAGGTGGGTCCACATACAGTTTACATTCAGTTTTTATTGTGATGAAGTGTGAAACTTTTCTGGTGTTACGGTTACTAGTTGTCCTCCTTTGCTTCTGGAAAGATCGCATAAATTTATGAGTGTGCTTGATAAATTATATCAGTGAACTGATCCAGTTCAAAAATAGGGAAGTATTTCACTGTGATCAGTTTGTTCATTGGCTAATAGCATGAGGATGCAGTTAGAGAAGAGGAACTCTAAATTGGCTTTTCTATCAGTAGAGGGATAGAAGGAACTTTAACTACAGGCTGGAGATCCGTAAAGAGTCTGAAGAAAGACAAAAACTTTGAAAGAAGTGTAATGCACAAGATAAAACTGTGGCTGAGTGCAGCTCTTCTCTTAGAATAGCTCAGAGACTGGCTGGCTGACCGATTCTGATTGACATGCATTGTAGGAATAACTGCATCCTTTGAAAAAGAACTGACACTGGTGGAGTTTTCATGACCACACTGAGCAGTTTATTCTCTGAGATTGTGGTGGAGACAGTACTAACATAAAAGTCGGTTTTGTTTGCAGATACTTACCTGTTATCATGGTACAAATTTAATTCACTGATCAACTTCCATTTATGGATTCTGATGAGTCTTCTAACAAGAAAGGAGAACAAATAAGCTGGAGGTAGTACTGCGAAGCTGAGTTAATTATCTCTGTCTAATCCCTTCTCAGTATTTCTGTATGAGACCTACCAAGGTTTAAATCATGGGGCTCATAAATGAGGCTCAGAGTGTGAAAAGCTTCAGAGCAGGTTCAAACTTCTCATTCTGTTACCACTGAGCTGAATTCCTGTTGAAAGGGGTTGGTGCCTTTCTGACTAGAAGTGAATCATTACCGATACAATGATCGGAGATATGACCTAATCACTTCTGCAGTGTGTAAAACTGGCAAGAATGCGTTGCACTTCCTGCTAGGTAGTTATATTAAGATGACATGTTGATCCTAGAAATCATTTGCTGTGAAAATTTGCACAAAGCAACGACTGCTGTGGTTGAGGATATGTGGCTCATTAAATGGAATAGAAATTTCTTTCCCCCAAAATGGAAAAGAGTCCACAGGAAACTGGCAAACTAGGACAGAGGAGATGCTGAGCAAATACTCATGGTACAGCCTAGATAACAGGGTTCAGAATTACTGGGGATGCTCTAATCTGAGGAAGACAGGGACCTTGGTGTTGATTTAGTATTGGTATGTGCTGCTGTAGGGTCATTCAGTGAGTCCCTGTGTATTTCTACAATAGAATAATCTCTGTTCACTTCACCTGAAATCCAAAAGCAAGAATGGTATGGAAATAGTTTTACTACAGTAGAATAACAGATGCTATAATCCTAGCATTGTTTTAGCTGAACAGTATAGGATCATCTGCCTGTTGCTCGTTGCTTTTATTTTGTTTTTCCTCTTTAGATGTCTGACACGCTAAGAAGTGATCAACAGTTTTCTATTTAGCTTGAGAGTCAAAATTCTCCTTTAGTTATCTACATCGGCTGGGCTGCGCTCTTGTTACTTTTGTGCACAAGGGAACACAGCACAGGAACTGGTTTTCGTTACAGTTCTCAAAGACAGTGCAATCTTGTCATGACTTAAACTAGAATTAGCTTCTGAAAAAGCTGTGTACTGTGGGTACACAATCAGTGCAACATGTGAGTTTCTCCATGGCTAATTGCTCCATGACTAATTTAAAATGACCATTTTTAGTTTATACTAATAACTGCATCAGATAGTGAGAACAATGTACTAGATGGGCATTTAGAAGTCAGTTGTGTTACACTTGTCTAATAATGTAAATTTGACAAATTAAATGTAATAATCAAAAAGGAGAAAACATTTTTAATGCCCCATGGTATCAGATGTGTCAATATTTGTCCCTTCGCTGACCATACCAGAAATAGGGACTTGCAAACAGGATGAGCAAACTTACTGTGAAGCAAAATGTAATTTATATTGGGTTATACTTCTGGTCATGTTTGTATAATTATAAAAATGAATCTGATGGCTTTGGGAGATAGTTGGAGATTGAGGTTGCCATGACATGAATGAGGGGATGCTGTCTGTCTGCGTTGCACGGTGGACTCAAGCAGGCCGATGCGATAAGGGTGGATCCACAGCTCAGTGTTTTACTGAGGAGAGGTGCACATTTCTTGGCTACAAGCAGTGCTTCAGCTTCTCGTCTGCTGCGGGACCTGATGTGCAAAACTAACATCTGCATCCCATATATTGTGTTATGGAATTGGAGGAACGCTGCCTTTGGGAATGTATGAGTTAGTGCTGAGGCACAGTGGGAGATGCAGGCTGATGATCCTAATCCCCTGAGCCTCACATTTTTAATATGCATATGGTTTTGCTTGGTCACCCCAGTGGCACTAGCAGGATAGTTGGAAGCTTCTGCTTTACAAATGAGATGCATCTTCCTCGATGCTTTAAAGCCATCAGGAATTATAGCGTGACACACAAAACCTAACAAAACACTACAACATATGAGCCCACTCTGAATCTAGAAAAGATGTGGGACAGCCATCCATGGGTGAAACAATCTGATTTCACAGAGAAGACTCTAGAATGGGACATGAAGATGCAGCAAAGGAATAATACTGCAAAGAATTTAATACAGATGAATGAATATCCTGAATATCACGTGACTGTTAATCAGACAGAACTAAATTTGGATGCTCAGGTTGTTTAGAGAACACTGTGTTCTGAGGAGATATAGTCTCACTTTTGACTGCAGAGTGACATCAATTGCACTCACTTAGAACATTGTTTATCTGAATATTTACCAGGTTGTAAAAGACTTACGAAAGAAAATTGTACCATAGTAAAATTCAAGAGCGTTTTTTTTCCTTTTATCTGGGAAAGCAACAGAGCAGAGTCTGGAATTCCATCCTCTCCAAATTCCCCCTCTTCCTTATTCCTGAAGTTAAATAATCTCTTCAGAATAGATCTTGAAGAAAGCGTTAGAGAGGCAAATTGGTAATACACCTTATGATATCTTTCCTTTTGGTTCAGTTTGCAGTATTATAATACTTTAATCTCTTGGTTCTTTTTTCAAGTGGCTGTAGCATGCTTATATGAGTGGGTTTGGGAATGTACTGTGCACTTGTGTCATGTGCGTGTTGAGCTGTAACTATCATACCATTGCTGAATAGTGGGAATCAAGGCTGTCCTTTGCAATTGATAGATCAGGTCATGGAAAGATACAAGGAAAATAAACATGCTGGACATGGTCCTTATCCTTTCCTGGCACCGTGACAATGTTGGATATGTGGTTTTATAAATTCTGATGTCAGCAGAGGTGAATCGAGCATGGAATATGGCCATGTATATTCATTTAAAGAGAACAAAAGTGGATTTTGGGGTGGTTTTTTTCTGCTAAATCCCTGGAATGCATTACATCAGTGTATTATCTGCCTCATCAGAGAGCCTATAAATTGTGACATACATCATCAAAACACTCTTCCTCTAATGATTCATAATGGAACATGGTGTATTAGAGGTAATCCATTTTAAAATTGCCATGAGCCGCCAGAATAATTTATACTGGTTTTTTTCTATAGAAAGAAGGGCAAACCTGCATACATTTTCTAGTGTATAGCACTTATACCAAAGTTCACAATGTTAATGTGTATTTTTATATTGCAAAATCTATTCATGTGTTAAGTACACATTGTACAAGCAGTGAGTAGTGTAAAGCTGCCTTTGCTGCAGAACTGTTAAAACCATTTCATTCATCATATTCGTTTAGGTAGATACTGCATGGGAACTAAACCAAGCATTATGGCTAGGGTTATTCACTTATGACAGAGAGGAAAACAAACATGCTTTGATTAATGCCATTACTAATTGGTCCAGTCATGCTGTCACAGAATATTTGAAAGAGAAACCAAAACGTTTCCATCTCCCCCTCTTTTATCTTGTGTTTCACTGTGATGACATTGTTTGCTGAAAATCCCTGTCCTGTGACCAGTTCATTGTCTTGCAAGGAGAAAGCTGGGTGCATTCTGCTGACTCATGGAGACAGACATTTTTGTATCTATCCAGGCAAGCAGGCTAATGAGGAAGCTTAAAGCAGAATTGCATCTTTTGTAGCTGCTTCTGTTAACGGTCATGTTCTGGAAAAACAGAGTAAGAATGCTTGCTCTTATATTTGGACAGCTCTGTTCCTGAACTATTGGGGGAAAGGTAGATCTTTCCCCACAAACAAAGCAAGTTCTTTTGCATACATTAGCTTTGGTGCAATTGCTCGGAAGCCTATCTGAGCATGAGGACTATGTAGACTTAAGGACCAAATCTTTAAGAGATCCTAAAGGAAAGGTAGGGCTTGGGAATTTGGTGTCACCTGAAAAAATGTGAAGGAAGTTCACTTTGAAGGAATCTGAGGTTTCAGCAAAAAGACCATTGGTAGAACAGTGGGATTTGGAATGGTAAGAACTCTGTAGAATCACTGGTAAATTAGTGGACTGTGTAAGGGGGGAAAAAAAAAAAAAAGAAAAACTTTGAAGATCCTTTTACTTCTACTGCAATTTATTGTGGGTTTTTACTTATAGCTACTTATAAATGGTAACTGGTTATTTAGTCCTGTAAATGCTTCCTTCTATTTTTCTTTCCTACTATGGCAACTTACTTTCTTGTAAAGATTATGTCAACTGAATCATCTTTAACTGTGTGCTTGTTGACTCCTTCAGGGAATTCCCATAGATTTGTGAGGTGTGACTTCTTTTACACAATCCATGTTGACCCTTTCCCAATATATCATAGCTATCTATGTGCTCACAAATTATCTTTATTGTAGTTTCTACCACTTATCCATCTACAGACATCAGATCTACTGGTCTGTACTTCCCTCTCTCTCCTGGAACAGTTCTTCAAAATGGGTATCTTATGTATGACCTTCTAGACTTCTCATAGTCAGGTACTTTTAAGCAAGAGATTACACATCACAGTTAACTGCTCCGTTATTTTATTGTAGATTTTGTCCAGAAGGTCATAGGTGAATACTGCCTGAGCCCAGTGACTTGTTATTGTTTTGAGTGTTCAGAGTAGAAGTTCTTTTCTCTTATTATTGTGTTTTCCAGCAGCCCATTGATTTGGGGGGGAGGGAGGGAATCCTCTGGTATGCCTTATGCTATGAGGGGATCCAGTAAAGGAATCTCTTTAAGCTGCCTTACAGTAAAAATGAGTTTTAAAAAAAAAAAAAATTGTTTAATGCCATAACCTTATCTTCCCTGAGCGCTCCTTTTATACCTTGAACAGTAATTGCTTCTGCAGATTCCTAGATAGGTATTCTGCTCCTGATATGTTTGAAAAAGGATATATTACTAGGCTTTATGACTCTTATAAGCTGAACCTAAAACATTTTCTGTGTCCTTTTTTTCTGCCTGTGTTCTTACATCTAGCCTGCCAGAATTTATGATCCTTTCTATTTCCTTTGGACAAACCTCTAGTTTTCTGAAGGATGTCTTCTCACTTTTTAGCCATGTCTGCTTTTGCATGATGTTTCTAACACCTCTTTGGTTTTGAACACAAGCACTTACCTTGAGCCTCCAAAACAGCGTCTTTCCTTATTCTTCATGTGGGGAAAAGTACTTTGTGGTTTTGTGTGTGTGAGAGAATTTAATTAAAATTAAGTTAGAACCAAACCCAAAAGCTTTGATACTGTGATAATAACACTCTAATGCAACATGATATTTAGAGTATACTTACAAAAGAAAGAAAATAAATGAATAGATTAAATCCTGGATGGTATTTACCTCAATAAAGAAAATCTACATCATTCAAGCCACACACAATTAATTAATGTAACATTGCATTCCCTGGCAGTTGAAAGAAATGAAGAAACTTCTTGATCCATATCTGTTCTTGATCTCCCTAGCAGGCCTGCTGAAGATTATAGAACTAATTCTCAAGTAACGTAGAATTAATGTTGTGTGAAACTATTAGCATTTTAGTGTAAAAGCATTGAGCATAACAGGGTTATGAAGCAGTGGCTGTGGTCATTGCAAGATATCTCCTATTTCTTTTTTTTATGTTTGGGTTAGTCCTGTAATAAATATTGTAGGAAAAAAAAAGTAGAAGTGACATTTGGGGCATTTTAATGAAGGATGTCTGGAAAAAAACCTCAAACCTCTCACCAGATCAGCTTGGAGAAGAGTATTGTTGTATACAATAACTAATCAAAGGATTAAAAGCAAAAGGTTATGGTATCTATGGAGAGAACCTTGAATGTTTTAATGACTTGGCAGGAAAGTCATCTAGTACAGGTGCATTATTTGAATATATTTTTGAAAAGTGCTTGTATTTTTAAATGAAATGTGATTTTTCTCACAGTCTGAAATGGGACAGTGAGTTAAAAGTTCAATGGCTGAAAATTCATGCAAATGCTTTGTTGTCCATGTAATTTGAATTAATAATGACAACATTAATTAATACATTAAGTGCACTATGAATTTCTCTAATATTCTGGCCTGGATTTCAGTATGAGAACTACTTGAAGATTATAAAGGAGAAACTTCCCTTGGTTTCTCATATTCATTAAACTTGTGAAGAACTTTCCAGTTTTGTCACTACCGTACTGCCTTTGCTTCATTCAGTATAAAGTTTATGTGCATATAAGTTCTTAATACATAGTTTAGATTATGGAAAACAAACCCAGACTTGCCAGTTCTGCACATACCTCATTGCTCTGTAAGAATCAGCTTCAGGGAGCTGTTTGGTGAAATGTCTTGAGCGGAAAGCCCTCACTCTAGACTACGTGACACTGATAGATGTCTAGAGAGTTGTCCTAGAAAATGCATGTTCCTTCTGATTCTTTCTGTATAGATGAGGATCTTGCTCATTTTGATTTTCCTGTGAAGTTTGGCAAAAAAGCACTTAAAAGCATATACTGTACAGAGCTGACCAAGAACACTATGGAATGGTCTTCCTGCTTTTACTGTAAATTAGCTTTTTTTATATAAATTGTGGCTAATAACACTATTCTGCATCTTCTTTAGAGCTGTTTGATATCATGATTTACAGGTAATGTTATTTGTCATCTTGTATTTACTGATTAGGAATAGATCTAATTGGGAACAGATCCTCAGGTTCCCTAGTGCTCTCAAAACCCATGAAGGTAATGCAGTCGTTTGGTGATTTACTATTTGAGTACAAGTACTTTTCAATCACCTGAATTAGATGTTCTTACCTGCATAAAAGATATTTTTGAATTAGCAAAGCTGTTTTCCAAATCTGTTATACCATTTGACAAATGTGTTTTAAATTTTTATTTAGGCTATTACTGAATATCACAGGATTGTGTGGAAAATCAGTGTAAAACAAATTTGCAACATTATAAAGTTATTACAGTAATCTCCTATTTTTATGCTCTTTAGCATTAGATGGCACTGTTTTCCAAGCTTACCTTTCACAAGTGAGTCTGAGAATTTGAAAGCTAAAATTGAAATGCCATCAAATAATGGAGGTTTTAGTATATTTACCATAAGATAATTTAATTAAAATGTGGCAGTGTGAATTGGAAATGTATTGACCACTATCAGACTGACACTAAAACAGTGAATAGTTCACCTGGATTTTTACCTGGTTCACCTGTTTGTTTTGTTTGGTTGTATGTGGGGGTTTTGTTTTGTGTGGGTTTTTGGTTTTGGTTGGGTTTTTTTTTTTCTGGTTTCCTGTCCTTACAGTCCTTAGGGTTCCCATAGCAGCTTTGCTTCTTTCAAGTGAAGCTCACCTATACTGTATTAAAATAATTTGCCTGCCAGCCACTGCATGAGTTGAAATGAAGAGAGTTCAGCATGCTCTTACCAGTCAGTGCACCAACAGGAGGAAGAAAGATGTCTTGCAGCTCTTGTTGAGAAAGCTGTGTGCCCCTGAAGGTGCATACTCAGTGGATGTCCCTGGTTGCCATTTGGGGGTGTCCTCACTCCTTTCTCCTTCCTTTTCTGTCTGGGCAAAGCAGGAATGTTCCTCAGCCACAGCAGGAGCCGGCAGGTGTACGTTACTGCCAGGCTGGAACTACACAGGAGTGTGAACGGTCTCATACTGTGAACAGCGTTGCAAGGGTGCCATGCTTAGGAACTGGCTGGAAGTTTAAGGGATTTCCTTCTTCTGGGGTAATAGCCTATATCCCTCTGCTTTTCCACTGTGACTGTCGTCTTATGTCCCTTTGCAGTCAAGGAATAGCTTTGTTAAAAATTTAGTCAGTGTCTTAAGTTCTTGTATCATTTGGGGATAATGAAAAAGTTAACCAACTACCTTTCACAAGATGTTGTATTTATTTAGGGCAACAAGCAATATAGAGAAAATGAATGTTGAGTTGATAAGCAGTTCACAAGGGCTGGCAATTACCCACTACCTGTGCAGTCCTGTCACGTGCATGCGTGTAGGTAGTACACCGCAGACAAAGAGAAGCTCATTCTCTACCTGGTCCAAGTTGAAAAAGAATTGTTTGTGAATTGTTTGTGACTGTAACTGAATGAATATACCCAGCACGGGGGGGAGTATAAGAGACACGGTTCATTAATCTTGGGCTAGACTGTTACCCTTGGTTGGTCACGCATGGCTTTCTCCTGTCCTGGAGCATTGACAAGGTTTACTTGTATCTGCTCCCAAGGCACAAAACAAAGGCATCCCTCAACACTCAAGTCTATCAGTTTGTCCTTTTTTTGAATCACTAAGTATCTGCAACAGGGGTGTCCATTAATTCAGATTGTCTTTTGTATTTAATTGACTTTCTTTGGTTCAGGATGTGTTTCCCCTTGCAGGGGTAAGAATTCAACAGTCCTGTCACTTGCTTCTGTGATTTATATTAGCTTTCCTTTCCCCCTTATACTCCAGTTTCCACCGAGAATTAACTTTGAGCACAAGTACAGACGATTGTAATCCTTGCTATGCTCAGTATTAAAAAAAAATTAATAGTGTCTATGGTATCAGAGACCTCTCAGTGTATTTGTCATGTGACTGCTCTTAAGACTGATTTTTCTAATCCAATAGTTATCTTAGGGTAATAACGCAGTGTTAAGTTTTTCTTTTTTAATACGTGCATGTTTATTCACTGGAGTACATTTCAGTTACTGAATTGTTTATGTGGTACACCATCTTTTTTGCAACCTAATCTGTGTGTGTATATGTCTTTTATTGTATGCCCTGCTCAGTAGAAGACCTCAAAATACACTGAGTGTTGGGAACTACTTTATAATTCAAGAAAATTCTGTACTGTCTTAGTTTACTTCATGAGTATTGGTTTTACTGGTTGGCAGTTAAGTACAAAATAGGGTGGGAGGAAATAATGTTGTTCAGTGTAAGCTGCTGTCTGGTAAATATTTTAGTATTGTTAATAGACAATGTCAATACAAGAACATGCCCAAAGACATGGCAAAATGAAAAGCTTTGGAGAGTTTCTCCTAGATGTGGAAGTTGCAGCAGGCTATGGGTGTTTTCTGACGTGTCTGTGGTATCATGAGGAAATAAGACATCTGCAGTCAATCCTTTACCTAAAAGAAAACAGTCTGTAGTTATGTGAGAAGGCTCTGCTTCCACTACGAAATTAATGTTATGTTGGTTTCGAAATGGTTTTACTGTCACAGCATGTCAATGCACAGGACTATGGGGAAAATATTTAATGGAATCTGCTGAGTAAAAGCAAATAGAATCTGCTGGCCCTGAGTTTTGGAAAATTGCACAGTTGTGCTAGCAAAGACAAGACTAGAATCCAAAGGTAGTTGCTTCATAGAGGTCAGAAAAGAAGATAACTTAAATTTATCACTCCACCTACATATGTAATATTTTCTGCTACCCCATCTTATTTGGTGAGTAAGAGAACAGTTGTGGAAGTTGTGCATGAGGATACTGAGAGCATGTGTAAAAAGTTCCATAGCTGCTCATCTTCAAACCTGTTAAAGATGAAGGATAACTCTGCAATTTCTGATTGTGTCTGTCTGCGGTATATTTGAAGAAAATCTATGGAATTAAATTTAGCTGTGGTAGCCAAACATTCATCAGTGAGGATGGCCTTAGGAAGAAATACACTGACACTGTCCCAAATCAGAGGAGTTCACTGGGTATCTCAGTAGACAAACATCTATGTTCATTCAGTTGTGATTAACATTTAACCTTTAAAATGGCATTCTCTTTACTTTACCAGACTGTTTTTTTAAATTGAAGTGACTGCCAATTATCTTTTAATCTGTTATGTGACATATGACTATACACATTCTGTAATTAATTATTTGGAGCAAGTGAATGTGGGTCAAAAAAAGCATTTGATACACTCTTCTCTAAAGCCTTCACATATCAAAATAAATAGAGAATCTCAGTTTAAAGACAGCTTGGAAGGCAGTTTATTGAGCATCATAAAAACATACTGATACAGAGGAAAACAAAAGCATGTTAAAGGTGCTTCTGTTTTTCTTTTTTATACAGATTGGTAGCTTTTACTCAACATGTCTAAAAATGAGTGATAAAGGTGCAGGTCAGAATTTGGGAACTGTATCTTGGGGAAAAACTCTACAAATTTCTATGCAATTTCTCTTAAGGCTAAATGACCAATCAGGAAACTTGGATATAGATCTGAACTTTCCTAAAATCTAGATGTATTTGGCATCTGGTAACTTGATTCTTTCTCACTTAGGATCTTTAAATTCAGCTGGTTTGGGTTTTTTGGGGGGGGTGGGGGTGGTGTCATGTTCCCCCCCCCCCCTTACAGAATCAGTGACATTGTCATCATCAAAATACAGATCTTTGCTTGGCTTGTAAATGGAAAATTTATACTAAAAATTTCATTTCATTGCAAAGGTGATTCTATTGTCTCATTATATACAGATTAATTAGAAATGTACAATTTATTTATTCACCTTCCTTGGGAATAAGAACAAATGTACAAGACTTGGAGATACTTAACAGTAGAGGCTGGAAAAGTTCTGTAGGAATATAGTTACTGCTTTGGAAGAAATCCATGCACACTGAGTAAATTGTATTAATGCTGTATTGCTTGATGTATGGTCTTAAATTGTAAGATAAGTCTGCATTGGTGGGTATATCATAATGACTTAGTGTAACAATGTTTAGGAATTTGCAAATTGCTTTACAAATCAGTAGAACTGGGATCTAATTTTGGACTATACTATGCTATTGGTAGTGCTGTGGATCAGATCCTTCCATCGGATACACATGCTTGCAAGTCAAACCTTATATCTAAGGGTAAAATAAAACTTTCTGTAAATGCTAATTTTCCTATTTTTGTCACTTCCATTTTTCTTCACAGATTTAGATATATTTCTGTTGTGAATAACTTGAGAAGAAACTCTGCTTTAAGCTACTGTATGTCCTCAGCTTGCAGCGAGGAACTTATCAAGATCAGAAGTATATTCAGGGTCATGCTACCTACCTAACTTTGTCTAGGTTGTAAGTTCATAATGTAGCTAACTGAATCCATAGTGCATCTGCAGGTAATTGAAGCTGTAATTAACAGCATTATGTTGCTTTTACAGAGGGTAACTTGTCACCTAGGAAACTACTGGTCTGCAGAACAACAACAAAAAAAACCATCTGAATTGCAAAACTGGTAGAAATGAGTATCTGATCAGACACTTTATGTTTTAAGTGTAAATGTAATAGTTCCAATATTTAAGTAGGCTCTCTATCTTTCCTGTTAAACTCCATTTTGAGCAGAAGAATTCACCATTAAATTGATCTAATTATGTCTAATAGTTTTTGTCATATGCTGTTCAGTCCAGTCTTCTGAAGTACAATGATCTTGCTCATTTTTCCTTCCCTGCTATGCCTTATGTTTTTCATCCAAATGAGATTTAAAAAAAAAAAAAAGAAAACACTAGGATTGTTTTTGAATGGTTTATATGCTGCTGTTTACCTTGATGAAAAAGATGAAATTATTAATCTTATGGCATTTACTCATACAGTGTGCAGTCATTGCTTGCCTGTAAATGAACTGGAGTCCAAATTCCAGAGGCTTAACAGGGTTTTTTTGCAGTCAATGGACTCGAACTTCTGTTGTACTGTAAATTTATTGAACTAAGTAAGTTTAACTCTGCATGAGCTGACTATGGTAGAAACTGTATTTCATTAGTCGTGTGCTAGGACTTTTTTGGCTAATTCTGAGATGTTGCATCTCTGAAATGTTGAGTTTTTGCCTGGCCACCTCTCAAGTTGGTGGTGGTAGTAGTTGTCTGTTAACACCATCTATATCCATTCTGGATAAATGCATTAGAGGAACTTGTGCTAAGGCAGTTTTTCTTAAAATTCATTGCTGAGCTGTGGAGTTCTTTGCCACAGAATGCTGTGATGATAAGATCCCATGTGGTTGCATAAAATGGTTGGGCAAATTCATGTAAATAAAATTCACCAAGGGCTTTTAAATACAAACACACCACTTCTGGCTTAGGATGTCTCTGAATTGCAAATGGAAGTTGCAGAGTTTCATCTGTTCTTGCCCAAGACTCTACCAGAAACGAAGTACTGTGCTATGTGAACCTTTATTCTGATCAGGTACCCTTTTTTTTTTTTTTTTTTTTTTTTTTTTTAACAGAATAGACAGATAACTTTCTGGAAGATACTTATACTACACTCGTCCTGCATATCGCTCCCGAAATTCCTCAAGGGCAATGTAAAATCACTGTCACTAGACAAGAACTATTTTTGCTAAAACAAAGGACAGCTGTTACTGCAGCAGGAAAAAAATTCTTTGTTTTTTGTCTAGCCACAACCTTAGTCTACCAAAGCTAGCTCCCTCGCATGAGCTGTACAGCTTCTGGAGAGCTGAATGAAAGCCCAGTATGCTTATTTTGCTTTGTTTGCTGTGTGTATTCTGCTGCTGAAAACTACTAAAGAAATAAACTAAAACCAGTATTTGTGTAGGGTCAGCCATTCTCAGAGAAGCTGCTAAACTTTATCAATGCTAAGCTTATACTGAAGCTAACAAGAGAAGGGCATGTTAATGAGTGGTAACATTAGTAAATTTGAAAAGTGGATGGAAAAATGTGTGCAGATGTTCATATTTTCAGTGATATAGAAGGAATTGATTAAACAGAATTCCCTAACTATAGTATTAAGCAGAATCTATATAAAGCTATCTGTAGCCATACGTATTCTTAAAATGTTTGGTTTAGGTTAGGTTAGCAATGTAATGCTAATATGGTGCAAGATATGAAAATGAGTCATTAAAATCTGTTGTGTTGTAGCAGAGGAAAGAGTAAAAAGCAACACTGGAAATAAAATGAGAGGATTAACGTGACAGTCCAACACTGGTTAGTGAGTCCTCTGTTCTACCAGATAAAGCATAGGTATATGTAAAGATCTGGAGATACTACATCAGTATTTCTGTGAAAACTGTGTTTTGTTTTCTGGTAACCAACTAAATTGATCTATATTCTTTCTAGGTAGTTAATCAACAATCTCAATGAGTCACTCCTAGCAGGTGAAAATGATGGTTTGTGGAGTAATAGGAGTTAGAGATTAATATTTATTCAAGATTTTTAAAACTCTTCTTGAATAAACCAATGAAAACGTACCATAAGTCCATTAGAAATCATATTGGTATCATTAAAAATTGAATCACTATATAGCATATTAAAATGTGAGCCTACTTCAGTTTTGGAAAAAAACCAAAACCCTGTTGTAAGTGTTTTGTTCTCATTAATGTTGTGATTTATTTCAGTAACAATGCTGTCATTAATTTTAATAATTGATGCGACTAAAGCTTTATGCTGTTAGTGATGGTTCATTTCAAAGCAATGCGTAATCTTAACTGTAAGACCACAGTATCTCAGTGGAAAAAAACACTTCTTGAATGTTCCTGTTTTTTTAATTTGAAACTAAAAGTTTGAGAATTTATCAGCCACATCTAGCTGTACCAAAATTTTCTTTTAGGTGAAACAATATATCTTTTCCCCCCTCCTTGTTTGTGTTTTTCTTTCAAGGCTGTTGTTTTGTGTCTTACAGAAAAGAACTGTCATTGATGCATATAGAAAAATATGCATAATTGCTACATATGCATAAATGAAAATATTGGTGCATTCAGAAAACAGTTTTCAAATGCGCTGATCAAGATTTGTTCTTCCTCTTTCCTCTTTCTCATGCGTGATCCAGCTGGCATGAGCCAGCTTTAAATAATTGTCATGTGGGTGACCAAAACCCAGAATTTGTATTAACAGCCAATAGTATAGCCAAAATGGGGTTACAAATTAACAAAAAATAAATTAAAATAAATACAAAACCAATGGGGTTAAACAAATTTTAAAGATTGCTTTCAGTTTGGCTGTAAACATTCAAGAGAATCTAAACATTAAATGCAACAACTGAATGGATCTTCCTGAGAACGTGTACCAATAAGTTTAAAACAGAGCTCTTAATGCATCTTATTTTTGCCTGTTTCTCATCCTTGATTCTGTACCTTCTCAGACCTTGGGTTGAAGGCCAACTGAGAGTCTGATCAGGTTTTTATTGCAAATATTACTATTGCATCAATATCAAAAAGTTTGCTCCACTTCCTTCATTTTAAATGTGGGGGTTTTTTTTTTCCCCAAAGTCCAGCACAGAGCTCCTGGTAGAAAAGCAGACAAGTGCAATAGTCCCAATAAGAAATGTTTCCAGCCTGAGTTGTGCTATTACAGCAATGTGTATTGCAAGAATAACTGCCAGAATATCTGCTCAAATGGTGTAAAAAATTTCTGGCCATATTAGCTACACTCAGCTGTGGTGGACAAAGGCACTTTTACCCCAGCATCAGGGCTCAGTAACTTCTCTTGATGAGATATGGAGAGAAATAACAAAATATGCTACAGGTAAATAGCATGCATCAGCTGTTGCTATGTTGCTTTTTCTGCAAACTTACTGTGCGCATGAAGTGTGCACAAATGTGCTGTATTTAACTGTTGCTCTTGGGTGAAACAAACCCTGAAGTAAAAGAGTGTTTTGCCACACAAGTTCATCGGCAGCTGGATGCCCACTCCCCAAAAAAAGGGGGTCAGGGGGCAAATGTGGCAACCAGTTGCAGAAAGCAGCAATAGTAGAGAAGCCGTAATTCAGTGGGAGTGTCTGTGGACGTGTCAGTCCATGTCTTTCAAGCAGTGTCCTTAGGGAGTAAGCAGAACATGACCACTGCCTTCTGTTGCAGAAGTTGAGGGCTGAGGAGAAGAGGAGATGTTACGTTATTTTTATTGATTAGTCAAAAATGCAGTAAGTGCAATTGCCGTAAAAATTCTTGGTGAATTCATAGAGTAGTCGGGTATATTTATTGGTTTCTCTAGGAAAGCCATGTGGATAAATAAATATAGGATGGGAGAGTGGAGAAATGGAGAAGAGAATTGGCTGCATCTACTATATGCTGGTACATTCCAAACAAGAACCTTGAACATGCTTTCAAGAGGTTGTAGAAGAACAAAAAAATAAAAATATAAGCATTAGAAAAAATTAAATATGTAGCGAAAAAGAACCGCCCCACGGGATCTTGAAATAAAGAATCATCTATGAAATTGTAGAGGTGCATTGAAGCCCACACAGATAATGAAAATATCTGAGTCTAATTCCAGTGGTTTGATTCAATGTGTAGAAGTGATATAGAAATCTGTCTTAGAGCAGGAAAGCTATTGAACTGATATTAAAACAGCTCAGGTTTTCGTTTTGTTTTTTAATTGAATGATTTGCCTGCACTGTGGGTTACCTTACCTGTCTGTACTGTAAGGAAATCTGTTGAAGCACCATGACATATGCTGGTGTTGCATGCTGAAGAAAACCTGCTCTGTTGGTGTGTATAGAGATGCTAATCTTCAAGCTTCTCCCTCTTAAAAGATTACAGTATACGTATCCTTAATTTCTAGTATAAACCAATATGCGTCTTTCCAAATAATCTTTGGAAAAATCTAGTAGCACTGGGCATCCTAGGATCTTGTACCTCTGCTTTCTGAGTGCACGCCTTTGGTAGTGCTGGCCATGTGATCTAATTGTTAAAAATGAACTGGCTTGCAGGAATCTGGTGTAGTTTAATTGTCAAAACGCTTTAAAAATAGGTGACTGAAATATTAAATAATATAGTTCAGGACAAACATATTTGCCACTAGAGAGTTTTGGTGCTGTTCTACCTTAAGGGGGAACAAATTCAAAGCTTAACAGCTTGATTCATATTTGTTCTTCTTTGTTCCTCCTGTATGCGAGCTCAGTCTCTTGAATATCAAGTGGTTACATTACCAAATGCTTTTAGCTACAAAGCATCCCAGCATACTGCATTGATGTTTCTGTCCAATAGCTTAACCTGCTTCTTTCCACACACTCCAAAGACAGCCAGATGGTTCCATAATGTACGTCAATACTCGGGCATAAAACTCACTTCAGTAGCACTTTACAGTTTCATGCTGGCGGATCCCAGTGCAGTGTTTTCAGAATAGTGATTACTTCAAAGGAAGCCAGTTTGACAGAATGTGTTTCATGAAGGTGGTTATAGCTTTGTTGATGGATATACATAAAATTATAAGGCTGTTTTCCTCTTCTTTTTGTATGAGAAATCAGGTCAGTTAACCTTCTCTCTTAAGAAAAATCCAACTCCAAATGTTCCCTATTCCCCCAGAGCTTTAGCTGTGATTGTTCTAGTGCTCTGGCTTAACCATGTATTGCAGTGATACACACACAGAGACACATTTGGAGGGATGGATAGTGTGAACTCAGGGTAAAGGTTCGAAATAGGCGGTCTATTGCAGGGTTGATGTATAGCTATCGATACTTGGGGTAAGGAGATAGGAAAAGGGTGGTTATAATGATTGAGTCATTCAAGTCAATGGCTGGTTGGAATGTTACATAGCAAGCATGTATAACATTTTTCATCATGGGAGACAGGATTTTTCCAAGGAACTTTGCTCCAAGAGCATAGTGGCAACATTGGGCACTGAAATATTGTTTGTGAGGTACAACAATAATATTTTTCCTAATCAAAATATTCCTTCCCCCCCCCCCCTTAAATAAGACTTCTTTCCTGCCTTTATAAAGTTGACATTTCAAGTGCATTGAATGCCTTTTGGAGGCAGTTATGACTAGACAATCTTGAAATAAAATGGGTATGGCTTAAATGTATTGAGTAACAGCCACTGAAGTGCAGAGTATGTTTGCAACTTGGCTTCTCTGAGTTCCTGTGCATCCGTCTGCCTAAAAAATGGGGCAGATGACATTTGTAAGATACATCAAAAAAGTAAGAAAGCTGGTTTACCAGTGTATTTTTTATTAAGTCTATGGAAAGGTGGTGTTTTGTTGTGTGATGTTTAACTGTAAAGCTTAAATTAAGAAAAAACATCTCTAACTTATGATGCAGTCTTGCTGATCTGTTAACAAAGGCAAGCGAACAGATTAAAATAGAGCAAGTATGTTGGCTTGCCCCTTGTCTATGGTATTGCTCATATCATCAATGTGCCTACCCAGCATCCTGCTTTCTCTTTCCTTCCTTCCCCCCTTAAGCATAAAGGAAATATGAAAACATTTCCATGAATCTTGGTTGCCTTTACCAAGTGAACGTCTGAAAAGCACTGGTACTTCAGTAACATAGCGCTCCTGAGAGCTGGGTGAATCAATAATAATAAAGTACTTCTTTAAATGACAGTATACCTTTTAAGGCAGTTTCAAATATACTATGCCTTTCTTTTTTATACAGACGGAATAATGGTTCTAAATTAAATGTCAAAATATCCTGCATTGTTAAAACCTACTCATCATAGATATTTTGAATCTGATATTATATTGTCTTTTTTTTTTTTTTTTTTTTTTTTTTTTCTGGGGGCTTGGCCTGGGAAAATACTTAGGTTTGGGCCTTTTTGTGATGATCAGCTAATGACTTCTGATATGTTACCTGAAGGAATAAAGGAGCAGAATTTTAGGCTATTGTAACTTGAACTTGGAAATTTAAGCCATTTCCAGAGCTTGGATTCTAATCACAAATTGCATCAGTTTATACTATGGCTGTGGGACTTAGGGGGAAAGAAATGAGATTTTTACAGGGCAAACATGTTAGGGTTGGGTGGGGGGAGTTGATAGACTCATGTTCCTTGAAGGGAATGAGTGAAGAAGGTAGTTACGGAAACTCCACTGTGGTTATATTGTAAAGCAGCTAAGGTGGAAGTGAGAAAAGGCACAGAATTTGAAATGCATCTGAAAGATCTATCTCTAGGAGCTTCTTTAGATACCCCAAATAAGTATTTTGAGAAATAATGAGCACTCAGTAGTTGCCACTTACAGCACCCAGTAGCTCTCATTCCAAATTAGAAAGTTAGGGTATGTCCTGCTTTGAGAGCTATCTGTGGATTTACTAGCTTAGTTTTAGTTGTAACTTAATTTTTAACAGATTATGTTGAACTAAGAGTTTTACTGTGTGAATTTAGAATTATAAGGCCATTTATTGACTGAGCACAAGCTGCCAGCTATGAAATGAATGGTTAATTAAAAGGTTTATTTTTATGTTTCTAGTGCAGAACATAACATAAAACAATAGCAGTTATGTGAGTGAAACAGAGTCTCAAAACAGGGGTGTAGCATGGGCTACCAATAGATCTTTCACAAGTCTGTTGCTTTTGGGCTTTGTTCTATATTCCCTTAGCCTTGCTCCACCTTTTTGTTAGTTCAAAGCTTTGGTGATTGCTTTCAGAAGTTGCCCCACGTAAGGACTATGAAATACTGCTCCCTTTATGGGATGTGAATCAAGTTTTTAATCTTTAGCAGGTTCTCTATAGGAACTTCTAGCATTCTGCAGTCTTCTCTGTGCTTCGCAAGCAGAAGTACATTTCTAGCATCAGTACAAAATGGGAAAAATCTCCAAATTACAGGTCTTGGTTATATGACATTCCACTAAAATATGTTTTCCCCGTGCCTGGGTCCTAAATTTGCACCTCAGACAATGCTGTGTCCTTTTCTGGTTTAAATTTACTTCATAGTTTTCCAAGTAGCTCACTCATTAAGGCATGCTTGTCTGGATGTTTGCACAGCTCTGTCTGTCTTAATGGGATGAAATAGGTTGGAGCTTCAACTGGCTACCTCACCCTCAACAGAGGTCAAAGACCAGACAGAGCACAAGAAATATGTAGCTGTAGTACGGGGCTTTTTTCCCCCTAAATATTTATTGTAATTTTGACTTGGCAAAAACTGCATTTTAGGGCAATATAAATGTCTTTGTTTGGGGAGTATTTTATGTTCTGCTGGAACATAAGCTGTTTTAACACCTTTGTAGCACTGTAGATTACAGCACCTATAATGCTTCTGTGAGGTCCTTGCTATATGCTGGAGAATACTACAGCTTGCGTCTCTTAGCTGAAAGGAGAGTGTTGTGGTTTAACCCCAGCCAGCAACTAAGATCCCCACAGCCGCTCGCTCACTCCCTGTGCGGCGGGCTGGGAGAGAGAATTGGAAGACTTAAAAGTGAGAAAAGTCATTGGTCGAGATAAAACACAGTTTAATAGGTAAAGTAAAAGCCGCGCACACAAGCAAAGCAAAACAAGGAAATCAATCAATACTTCCCATGGGTAGGCAGGTGTTCAGCCATCTCCAGGAAAGCAGGGCTCCGTCACACGTAACAGTTACTTGGGAAGACAAATGCCATCACTCCGAACGTGTCCCCCCTTCCTCCTCCTTCCTGCAGCTTTATATGCTGAGCATGATGTCACGCGGTATGGAATATCTCTGGCCAGCTGTGTCCCCTCCTAACTACGTGTACACTCCCAGCCTCTGCTGGCAGGGCAATACGAGAAGCTGAAAAGTCCTTGACTTAGTATAAATACTGCCCAGCAACAACTAAAACATCAGTGTCTTACCAACATTATTCTCAGTGCAAATCCAAAATACAGCCTCATAGTAGCTACTACGAAGAAAATTAACTTGATCCCAGCCAAAACCAGCACAGAGTGGTATGCAGCTGTCCAAAAGAGAATGCTATCTATATGTAATAATTACTTTTTTATTTTCCTAAATTAAAAAAAAAAATCCCTAAATAAATAAAACCATCTTTGCTAAGTGAGAGGAGATACAGCAGTTACTCCTTTATTCCCTGAACTGAAGCTGAAGTTTCAACTTTGTGCAGAGCACATCTTCTAGTATGTAACAACCAATGCAGGCATGAGGATGGACTGCTCTGTTGCCATTTCTAATATAGAAAATTCTATATAGACCCCAAAACACTACACAAAGTCTAGTATATAGTATAAATACTTTTTTGCTGTAGTATTTTGGAAGTGTTTCTGTCTCCTTTCTACTAACAGCACAAATCATAACTCATTGCAGTACAGAGTGGGGAGTTCTAGTCTGAACCCACATGATTTTAGTCAACTGAGCTGCTTAATTTAGGAGTAGTATTGATAGTCTCCTTTTAGCACCAGAAGAAAGAAGCAAATGTATTTCAGTTCAGAACATTGTCCAGTTCAAATTCAAAAGCATTTGGTACCTGACTTGATTTCAATCAAGATTTTAATATTAACTTTCCTTCTACTGGAAATATGTCTTATTTTTAATAACCACATCAGGAATCTTGCTTGAAGTTTTTCTCTTGACAGCATTGTGTTCTGCTGCTAGCACCTGCTGAAGACATTAGTTCAGGAACATCTTCATTAAATGATCTCTGCTTAGAGGAGGTAGCAGGCAATTTTTTAACGCGCAACTCTCCTCTGAGTCTGAAGATAAGTACAGATCATGTTCCACAGTATTCGGTTTCCGTTTAGTCACACTGATTTAACTTCATGTAATTGTTGAGGTGATTTCTCTGCAAGAAACATGAATCCATACAATTGAATACGTATCAGGCTTAGCTAATACTTACAAATAACTCATTCTTCCTAAAACTGTACAGTGAAAATGCATTCCCTGAAAGAGAATACATAATCTGTTTTTTCAGTATGAGAAATAAGTAGTTAAATTATCCAGATAGTTTTACAACCTTCTGTCACATGCTTTGGCATAACCACTCAGCCTTTCCTTTCTCTGTTCTCTCTTTTCTATAATGGAAATATATTGTTGGTTGTGTACAGCTGATTTTATGTATTGTTTATTAAATGTGCAATAGAAATTTTGAAAGGAATATAGTGCTAGGGTACATTAAGTTGGAGTCTTCTAAATTCTCTTAAAGTCCTAAGTTTTGGTGGAATAAAACAATGTTTTTATTAAGACGACTAATGATTGCTTATTGGTGTTTAAATGATGGTTATGTAGTACTGAAGACTTACTCATGTTTATGTACTTGTGCACTTTTTATATTTGTCACAATTTTACTATATTGTGGAATAACTAACAAGCATACAACTTTTCAGTAGGTAATGCTGCACTGTAGTATATTTGAAACTGAATACAGGAGTAGGAAAGATAATTTTGAAGTATCTTAAGAAGTTATTCTATTTTGGCATGTTTTCAGAAATGAATATTGGTGCTGGACTTCTGATGTAAGTGGAGGACTGTGATATGTGAAAAAGAAAGGGCTACATCCCCTGGCAGGACTTGTGGACATGTCTGGATTTCCTAAACTCTGTGGTTTAAAAGCAGCTGTGATGTTAATTTCAAATCTTGGTCTTTTAAACTTAATGAACTTCTCATTGGAGAGTGTTCTTACTGATGTTAAATGAGTTCTAAAAATTTAAATTCGACTGTTTTGTGTGAGATCTACCAGGAGCCATAGGTTGGAGTATAGAGGACAGATGTAAGTATCATCATCTTTCTATTGCCAGAGCATTGCGTAGCCCAGTCATAAAAGAAAAATCTTTTAGTATGTGCCTATGCGGTATAATCACACTCTGAAAGCTGTACTGTTCAAACACAGACTGAAGACTCTGTCTGTCTCATACACGCATTTAGTGGAATGAATGTAAAAGCAGTGGAACAGAATATGTGTTCAGATTTCTTTCTGCTCCTCAACTTTACATGCTAAGGTAATAAGCAGTGTATTGGGAGGATTAGTTCTTATTCTGAAACTAGGGAAGTATGGTATGAAAATCAAGATTAAATCTCAAATCTTCTTATTTACAGCATTGTTTCTACTGATACACAATTAGTTTTCAAGGCTTTATTATTTCTTTTAATATTTTAGGTAGTATTAAATAAAGGTGACGTTTGGTGCATTTAATAAAACTTACGTGATTTCACCTTTGGCAGGTCTTGACTTGCAATAAGCAAACTAGTTGCTGCAACACTTAAGGTAACTGATGGGGGATGGGGAGCAAATTCTTATTGCTTTTGATAATGGATGTTTCTGGACACTTACAATGGTGACTTCTATCTTCTATCTTATATGGCATTTGGTAATACTTTTAATGGCTTGTGAATATGGAAATCTGTATGTGTTTCTTGTTAGATAAATGAGGGCAAAATTATTTATCATTTGTGTTCCTAAAACTACCCTTGAGATGCCTTTTGTATCAGATGCAGATATACAATACTGGTAATCTCAGTAATGAGGCATTAAGAAGAAAAGTAATTTCCCCGTTACTGTGCTATTGCATTATCTTTTAATGTTGCACAGAAATTTTTGGAGATGACAGCCAAATACAATTTTAGGGGTAAAGATGAATGACTTCCTACAAGCAGGCCTGATTTTTCATTATAGCTTAACAAAATGGTAGGCGCATGATGATGCTGGATGTGTGGCAACAGAATTGTGACTAATACTTTATAAGAAGCCAAGATACAGAATTTTGCAGTGCACAAAATTAACGAAAAATATAAATGAAAGGTATTGCATTTAAGGTAAGCAGATGAGTAAGTTTGAGGGAGAAGTTGCATTGCCTGTTTTTATTATTTACAAATACTCTGAAAAACATTTGAAAGTTGCAAGCCTCAGACTTTTTTTAGTGAGTTTTCTCTATTCTTGAGAATAAGGTAAGCCCTAAATTTGGGGGGAGGGAGGGGAGAGATACTAGTTTGGTGTGTTGAATTAGAATCAGTTCTACAGAGTTCAAGTTTGAAATATGCCACAACCTGGATATTATTTCTAAATAACAATTGTCCAGCTCTTTTGGTATACATGTGGAAGAAACATTGTCAGGCTACCATGTATTTTGTGACTTGCCTATATATGGTATATCATTTAGGACATTTGATCCCTAGTATGACATGTAGGACTTGAGTAACAAATGTATTTAAAGTTGGTAACATGGGGAAAGGAGGCTGTATTGTCTCTGGTATAACAGCATGTTAAGTAAGAATACAAACTGCCTCATGCTTCAGTCACATATATCAGAATATTGCCCTGATCCGCTTAAATGTTATCAATCTTTACACAGAGCTTTGTTACGTGATTATCTCTGCCCCCCCATTCACTACTTGCTTTGTTTGAGCGTATCTCTGTGTTAATGTTCCTGGACTATTTAGAACCAAATTTGCATAGCTGAAAAATAATCTACGTGCAAAACAGTGGGTTATGTCCACTGGTTGAACACTCCAGCCTTTCCAGAAGACCATTTATCAGTGACATTTAATAGACTGTTTTTACTGGATTAAGCAAAGATAACTGCTCTCTTGAAAACTGAGTAGACCCCCAATGAAGCCTTATTTCATGGTGTTTTTAAACTTTTCCTAAGCACGGAAATAAAATGTGATTGCTGTCTTTATTCTGGTACGTCCCATTTATTCAAATGAAACATTTTAAAATAGTTCATAAACTGCCTTTTGATACGTAGCTTGTCTTGTCTGTGTGAAGTGGCTAATTACTTCCCCTAATGATATGATTTAATGGTTAAATGTTTCAATATTAATCTCCTGCCATAAAAAGATTTCTCACCCCTGCTTAGGGCTCTCAGTTGACTTTTATGAACTAAAATAAAAAATTAATTCACATGAGATACCAATAGAAGAGCTAACACTGACTTCTTATTTGCATCTTTTAATGACTAAGCTGATTTCCTTATCAGACATCATCTTTCATGTGCATAAAATCCTGAAATCTCTAGTTCTCAAGTAGTTCTAGAGTCAAATAACAAGGTTTTTAGTGGCTATGAACTGTTTGAGGGCTGAGGCAGATAATTAAGGCATCTTGATTCCAGTTGTCTGATAACTTTCTCTGCGGCCCAGCTCTAGTTGGGCAGACCAGAGGAGCTAGTGCAGATTTTATTTCCTAGCTGCATAGCATATATATAGTCAATAAAAATTCACTTAAAAACCCAACTTTTCCAAGTGCCCATGTCATCAGTTTCAGCAAAGCTAAAAGCTGAATGAGAATACAGGCTGGTTTTTTTCTTTTGGATGAGTTTTTTTCTGATTCATCACTGAGGTGACAAAGGGCAAAGAGCAAGCACATGTGGGTATCTGACACTTGAAAGCTGCTCTTTTATGCATCTTGCACCTTCCAAGGCACTGAATAAGCTAATTGTGTAATGAATAAATGTATGTTTCCAAAGAAACACAATGAAATGAAAACTAGATTTGAGGTTTTTTTCTGGAGGCATTCTCTGATGGAACCTGCAAGTAATGTTTGTTACTGAAAGGATTACTCAGAGCTGTCATGTATGTATATATGTATAAACATACGTATATTTGTGTATATACACACAATCTTTCCTTCCCCCGCAGTCTCTCAAATCTGTACACACAATTTTGTGAATATGACAGGAAGTTCATGGCAACCGTTTCCAAAAAACAGTATATGAAAACTGATCACTACAAAAATACTTATTGCCATCTTTTTCTGGAGCCAGAGTTTTCTAACATGTTCTATGTTTCAAACTGTTTTTATTCCTTAACATAGGGTCAGTAAACAGGACTAGTGTAGGAGTACAGCCTGAAAGTGTATATGGTTGAATAATCTCTTAACAACAAGATCCCAGAGTACTAAGATAATCAGCTTGAATAGGTTGATTGGAAACCAAGTATCAATCACCATTCAAACTAAAACCTATTTTTGTAAATCTTTGTCAAGAAATAAGAAACTATGTCATTATAAAAGGCTATTAAATTTTGGAGGATTTTGAGAGATTTAGTTCTCTTCCCGTATGCATCTATTCTGTGAAGCCAAGTTTCTACTTACGGAGGGCAGCTGCAGATAAGATGCTCTCTCCTAAGACAGTTATGAGCCTTTTTAATAAGATCAACAATTTGAAAATGCTGATGAATTTTCTGTGAGCGGCAGTCAGGTTTTGATCTGAGTGTCCTTTACAGATGATGCAGCAGAGGACCAATGGTAAGGATTTTTTTTCTGGTAGGGTTAGCTGCTTTTTGCACCTTCAGAGAGCAAAGAACACAGGTAGAAGCCTTGCAGTACTATGAAAGGAGCAGCATTTGAGCCTTATATGATGAGGGATGCCAAAGGCATCAGTAAAAGTACTCACAATATAATTTTGTTAAAAGTATCTAGTGGTTGCATGTAACTTCTAATGCTAAAACAACTGGGCTTGAGGAAAGGGGATGAGAATAAAGCTGTCTGCATCCTCATCTTGCATTCTTTTAGGCTATAGCCTGGTTTTGGATGTAGGCTGACTGAATGTGTCGGTATAAAGTCAGACAGCCAAACATGCATCTATCTTGACATCACTAACTAAACCATCATCTACTGCATTTCCATAGAATTCTTGAGACACTCAGTTCAATGTTTATCAATCATAGGGTAGCTGTCTCCTGGTAGCTTATAAAATCACAAATCTGGCACTTTGAACTGCTTGACTTCACAAGCTCATCAGTGCTCTTTGATATAAGCAGTTCAGCTCAAGAACTATATAAGCAGTAGTTCAGTGTGTTACTGTTGGATATCAGGGCTTCTTTTCAGTTCTTGTAAGAAGCACTAAGTATAAATAATAAGTTATTTATTATTACAAGCTCAAGTTTGTAACTGTGAAAAATACTTATTTTTTGGCATTCCCATTAGACTGTTAATTCCTAAACTTATTCTTTGTAGGTGTGGCATCTGATAATTGCTTGCTTGCAGTTATGGTAAGCCGTGTGGTTGGTCAGAATTTTAAGTATGTTTGTCATTGGCTTGATTCCATAATACACCGATTACAGCATTGAAACTTCCTCGATACATTGCATCTGTTCTTTAGGGTCTCAGTGTTGACAGGCAGCCACTTATATTCTCAGGCTGTTGCAAGCAAAGTTCTAGTCATTTGATCAGAGAGAAATAAAATTCATCGGTAATAGTTTTTTGAAGGGGGGAGAGCTAGGAGGAATTCTGAATTTTGAAGTCTAGCTTTACAGAGATTTTTCTGTAATCAGAGTGACATTAAGAGGAAGAAAAAAGCTGGGGGCTAGGGATGGCATGTCCTTTATGAATATTTAATAACTTCTAATAATCCTCAGGGGAAAGTCTTTTCTATTCTGCCATCTTTTACTTTTCATTTGTCTTTATTTTCAGCACTTTAAACTCCTTCTATGAGTAATCTGTTGAAATTGGAAGTCTTTGCTATGTGCTGTTATGGAATAAATGCTCCATCCATTCATCCATCTTTCTATAAGATACAGAAACCTCCTGTGGCTTCATTCCAACACCTGCCCTTCATACAGGAAAAGGAGAGATGGATTCTTCACTGGAAATTCTGGTTTGATACTGGAAACTAACCAGAAAAAGTTGGTACTGCCCATCTTTCTCTTTAGAGTCATATGAAATTGTATGCAGTTGCTATTGTGTGGAACTGCATTAATTTCCAGGATCCAGATCTCATGTATACAAAGACTGCACTTCTCTCCATGAATTGAATACTAATTATATTAAACAACAAAATTGTTAAGGCTAAGCTCACAGAAGTACATTGATAGCTTACAATCAGACTGCAATAGTAGAAGGTAGCTTAAGAACAGATTGTGCGTTTAAATTTCTGTAAACTGTTTTAGCTTTCACTTCCTGTATTTTGCTTGTTACCCAACTTGTCTGCCTTTTAATCATAATAATTTTCATATGTATAGGCCTTTAAAAATCATTGGTTCCTATGCATATTCATTGTTGTCCTAAGAACTGAATTGCAGTAGAGAATATTTTTGTGCACATCATTGGAAGCTGTTTGAAATAACTACTGTAATTCAATATAGGAAATGTGGCCAAAGTTATTGCATAGATATATTTGATAGTTCCTAGCTCCAAAGACACTGTGTAAAAGCTACAGTCTTTAGCAGCATCTTTTTTTATTGTTCTTGATGGATTATCTTTCCATAACAGACACATCCCAAGTTCATTGATACTTGGAACAGAGCAGTAAACAAAACAGCTGTTAGATTTCAAAAGGAAGTAGCTTATTTATAATGCAATCATGTTGTTAGAGGACTGCAGAAATCTTTGTTCACAGGATCCTGCCTATTTGACTCTCCTGTACTGAACTGCAACATGAGTGAGGAAAGAGAAGCATATAGCTATATATGTAACCTTGTGGTTTATGACATCCATGTCTTAGTGCCATCAAAGAGCTACTGTAAACTGCTGCTGGGTTGGTTAAAAAATTAACTAGTTACTCATTGCTTATTAATGTTTTGCATATCCAAGATATAACAGTTTATTATTATTCAGCAGATGAAATAACCAGTCCTACTTCTCTCTCACATATGAATTCTATGTGATTTTCAAATACAAAAATATAATTTGTTGCCATGTATGACAGATTATTCAGGCTGTTTTGCAAAGAAGCATTTCAGTATCCGTTAAGCTTTAATTACATACTACCTTTCTATCTTTCAAACAGTGTTTAACACAGTATCTTCTAGAAAATATTTTTATGTGGAGACAGTTGGGGTTCCTGAACATAGCTAAATTACAGTTTTAAAGCAAAAGTTCTCAAACCACTGAATAGCACTGCAAATCAGGTTTTAGCTGGTGATGCTGGCAGCCTCTGGGTGTTAACAGACACAAGGAAAAGATTGGTTGCTTGGGCAGTCCTCGCTTACTTGCACTGTTGGTACACGTAGATTCTTTTTATTACTCCTGAGGCTTCAAGTGACACATTTGGCCTGCTATGCAAACAGTTCAGCTTTCCTTCCAGTCTAAGGCCCCCAAAAATTAGTGTTTGACACTTGCAATGGAAATCACGTATGGTTTAGTTCATAATTTAAAAAAAATAATTCCTGATTCAATGTGATTTTTATTTTACCTTGCTGAAATTTCTGCTGAGTCTTCATTTATATTATTTCAAATATTGATATGAACTTTAGCTTTCAAACAGCAGTTTGTTGGTAACTTTAGTTGTTGAGCAGGTATGTGAAAAGAACTCATAGCCCAATAGAAAGGTTACTGTGTTCTGGAAAAACCTGTATGATTAACCCAATTTTGTAGTTGGGAAGGTTCCTAATTGCCTACATTTCAATGTTGTATCTTGTGTAGTGAGTCGGCTCCCTCTTGCAGAGAATCTCTCTTAAACATTGAAGGTTCTGTGTAGGCTAGTCAGGTTATTAAAAAAAAAACCCAAACAACCCAAAACCCAACAAAACCTCAAAAGCTTACATTATCAGTAATATGTAACAGAGCTAGCGCTATGTTCAGGATATTAGTTCAGTACTTCTAACAATACTGTATTATTTTTTTTTTACTGCACTTCAGGAAGTATGAAGCTAATGCAATATATTGCCTGTAAATGCTTGTGCAATACAGTAGACTATTAAAAATTAACTCACTGACTTTACTGTTGCTTTTAAACAACTGAAGCTTGTCGGACTGTCTTACAGCCTCTAGATCCCTTGTACACTCCGTGTGCTTTATAGTAGCAGCTTAGGCTTCACCCTGCAATGTACTGCACTTTAGCAGCACCTCTGTGGTTTTTTAACACAGTGCCTGTTATACGTAGCTATCGTCCTTTGGTGCTCGTCTGATTAAACAAAGACTGCAATTGTGCTGCTGGATTTTGCAAAATCAAAATCTTAGTACTTTGGTTCCATGCCCATCCTTATTGGAATCAGCAATTTTGCAGTAGGGAATGTTTGAACAAAAAGACAATAATTGATAGTTATCTCTGAATTAGGCCTGTTTGCAGGTTTTTATTCAGAGTTGGCTCATAGCAGCTTAGCAGTATTTATAGACAGCAATACCTAACTAAAAATGTCCCTTTAATAAAAATCTTAATAAAAAAAAATCCTTTACAGATCTCTAAGCAGTATCTGTGTTTCACACAGTAATAATGGTGGTTGACTTTCTATGAAGAAGAAAAATGGATAAACCAAGACTTTGAAATAATGAATGGTTAATTTGCATTTACTTTATTTAACCTCTCCACTACACATAGATATTTCTTGCATATTTTTGTCAGTACTGTGCCATATTGTGTAGTGAACATTGTTTTAATTTCATGGAAGTTCTGGTGGGTGTATTGTTTAGTACATTGGCACAGTCCTAAGAAAGCACGGTAAGAATTAGCAAACATAAGACACGAGGAAAAGTTTTTTTTGACACTGAGGACAGTTTGGGTTTAATTTTTGTTAAACTAATAACACAATTAGATATTCAACTAATGCTGTATAATTTTTATGAAGTAGTCCTGTTGTTGTGGCATTAGAAATGGGATACTGTTTGGTCATGAAGCAGTACGCAAGTAGAAGGAGATAGTTGAGAACTATGCTTTCAGCTGAGTGAAGAGGAAGCCAGGAATGCTCTACTGCTTCTGGCCGTCTTCCCCTTCAGGCAGGTCTCTACTGGAAACAGTTACATCTGCTCACCCTGTTTGAATTCAGTTAAACATCTTGGGTAGGAGATCCATCCATCCTGTCTTTAGACACCCAGAATGCCAATGTGAGGATGTGAGATTGTATTGGGTTGGGGGGGGGGTGTTCAGTAAGTAGTGGGGAAGGGGCTGCGGGGGGTGGCTCCTGTGAGAAGCTTCTGGAAGCTCCCCCGGCCCAGGCCGAGCCCCTCAGCGAGGGCGGGCGGTAGCGCCTCTGGGAGAAGATGGCCGAGAGGGGAAACCTGCAGCGGGGGAGGAGATGGGGCTGCGAGAGAAACCCCTCTGCAGACACCGAGGGCGGTGAAGGAGGGGATGCCCCCGCAGCCCGCGGGGAGGCGGCAGGCTGTCCCCCCCCAGCCCACGGAGGGGAGCGGGGGGGCGGGTGCCCACCTGCAGCCCGGGGAGGGAGCAGCCCACGCCGGAGCAGGGGGATGGGATGGGATGGGATGGGATGGGATGGGATGGATGCCCCCCAAGATGGCCGGCCGGGCCTCCCCCGCGCTGGAGCAGGCTGGGACTGAAGGACTGCGCCCCGCGCTGGAGCAGTTGGTGAGGAACTGCAGCCCGCGGAGAGGACTCCCGTGGGAGAAGGTGGTGGAGGACTGTCTCCCGCGGGAGGGAGGGACGGGCCCCGCGGCGGAGCAGGGGCCGAGCGCCGAGGCCTCCTCCCCCTGAGGAGGACGGAGCGGCAGAGACAGCGCGTGAGGAACCGACCCCAGCCCCCGTCCCCTGTTCCCCCGGGGGGGGGGCGAGCAGCGGG